>NC_050576.1:32342905-32557905 GCF_011100635.1 Trichosurus vulpecula | reverse complement strand
TATAAGTCATTCTCCAATTGAGAAATGGTCAAAGAATACAAACAGGCAGTTTTCAGCAGAAGAAATTAAAGATATCTATAGTCATATGAAAAAATGCTCTGGATCACTATTGATTAGAGAAATGCAAATCAAAACAACTCTTAGGTACCACATCTCTCCTGTCAGATTGGCTAACATGACAAAACAGGAAAATGATAAATGCTGGAGATGATGTGGGAAAATTGAAACATTGTTACACTGTTGGTGGAGTTGCGAACTGATCCAGCCATTCTGGAGAGCAATTTGGAACTACGCCCAAAGGGCTATAAAAATGTGCATACCCTTTGACCCAGCAATACCACTTCTAGGGCTGTATCCCAGAGATCATACAAGTGGGAAAAGGATCTGTAAGAACAAAAATATTTATAGCAGCTCTTTTTGTGGTGGCAAAGAATTGGAATTGGAGAATGGCTAAACAAAGTGTGGTATATGAATGTAATGGAATACTATTGTGCTATAAGAAATGAGGAGCAGATGGACTTCATTATAACCTGGAATGACTTATATGAACTGATGCTGAGAGAGGGACCAGAACCAGGAGACCATATTATACACGAATACAGACACACAGTCTCTGTAAGCTCTAACTTTGATAGAATTGACTCCTCTCATCAATGCAAGGTTCAAAGACAGCTCCAAAAGACTCAAGATGGAAAAAGCTATGCATATCTAGAAAAAGAACCGTAAGCTCCTTGAAGGCAGGCGTTATCTTTTGCTTCCTGTATCCCCAGCACTTAGCACAGTGCTAGGCACATCAAAGGTACTTAATAAATGTTTATTGACTGATTTATTGACTGATAAAACTGAGCATGCTTGACTCAAATCCCTTAAATCTAGCTGGTCTATGCCTACTCTTATTTTTGGTTTGAGTCTCTGTAGAGACTCAAATTTAGATTTGAAGATCTTTCCCACCCATTAATAGGCCATGTGACCTGCTTACATCACAGGAAGCCTAAGTCACATGTGGTAGGAGGAGCTTCCTGATAGGAAAAGAAAGTTATGTCACAGGAAATGGAGAGAGAGAACGAGAGAGAGAGAGAGAGAGAGAGAGAGAGAGAGAGAGAGAGAGCGCGCACGAGTGAGAGCATGGGAGAGCAGTCATGGCTGCTCATGGCCGCCATCATGATAGTTAGAACTGAACAGGCTGACTTAGCGGTACTGTGAGTTTGTTTTGGGGAAGACCCCAACAGAGGGTCAGAGAGGTTTTGGGGTGGTGGGGCTCCATGTTGTGATCTTATGTATTGAATATTTTACTGCTCTGATAGATTGGATAAATGGCTTGTGGGATCCGGTTCTCTGGTGTCTTCTACCTTCTATGTGGACACCCTCCTATACTTTGCCGTACAGAACTTACATAGGCATTTTGACAATTATCGTCTACGTTGTTATTATTGCCTTGCTGATACAGACTCTTGGAGAGTAAATGACACACCCTGGAAGAAAGAGGCCTAAGCTGCCCTTCAATGCCGGCCTCCAGGCTCTCAAGCCAGGGCTTTGCCCACTACATCCGAAGCCCCTTCCCAGCACCTCCCTCCTCTCATGTCCCTCACTCAGGCTCAGTGCCATAACCCAGCCGTGGCAGGTCATGCAAGAACCAAGAATGATCCAAGATGATCCAGGAGCTGTTTGTACCTCGTCTTGTCAGGCAGCCTTTGAAAAGCATCCTGCCTTCTTCTCTGCCTCATTTCTATGAATGAATGAATAAAGCTTTGAAGCGATTACTGTGTGCCAATTAATGAAGTAAAAAGCATTTATTAAGTACCTACTATATGCCCAATCCTGATCTGGGGGAGGCAAAGATAAAAGTGAAACAACCTCTGCCCTCAAGGACCTGATTGGGGGCACACAGCCCACACCTACAGAGGGCAGAGTTAGAGCTGAATGTTCTCTGCCCTCGAGGACCTGATTGGGGGCACACAGCCCACACCTACAGAGGGCAGAGTTAGAGCTACATGTTCTCTGCCCTCTGCCACTGCAGAAATCTGGAACCTGGAATTGAGTGAGGAATGCCCTCTTTTGGATGTCAGTTAACAAGGACACACATTTTTGACCCACTCAAATGTAATTCTGACAACACGGTAGCCTCACTCCTGTTGTCCAACATTTACCTAAGAGGCTCTGTGTCTGGTAAGGTAACTCACCAAAAACGGACATATTAATCTGGGGCAATCTCAAACAACACCAGTTGGAGTCTCACCTATGATTATGAGTCATCAGAGAAAAAAATCCAAGTTATTTCTCCAGTGTGAAACCTACCATGTAGGTATTTAATCAAGACTTTTGAGATGAAATGGGGGTGGGGGAGTGAAGAAGAGGAGGAATTAAAGGAAGAAGAGACGCTCCAGGCCATTGTTATTGTCCAGCTGTTTTAGCCTCCTCTGACTCTTCATGACCTCGTTCGGGGTTTTCTCGGCAAAGACGCTGGAATGGTTTGGTATTTCTTTCTCCAGCTCATTTTACAGATCAGGAAACTGAGACAGACATGGTTAAATGACTTGCTCAGGGTCACACAGCTAATAAGCGTCTGAGGCCACATTTGAACTCAGGACAATGAGGTTTCCTGACTCCATGCCAAGATCCATCCACTGCACCACTAGGAGGATGAGTCAAAGGAGGAAGAGAAGGAGGGGTTGATGCAAGAGGAATTGGACAAAGAAGGGAAAAGAGAAAACTTTACGGCCTCACCTTGAGCTGGCTTCATTCTTGAACACCCTCAGTGCGATAGATAGAGAAGGAAACTTATTCCTTAAAAAGAAAAGAGACTTTATTTTCCTCACTAGAACTTGGGGATGGAGGCCAGAGTCAACCAAAGGGATTCTGGTGGGTCATGCTTTCAGAAG
The DNA here is from genome assembly GCF_011100635.1 of Trichosurus vulpecula. Lineage (NCBI taxonomy): Eukaryota > Metazoa > Chordata > Mammalia > Diprotodontia > Phalangeridae > Trichosurus > Trichosurus vulpecula. Next base: position 32,555,026 of record NC_050576.1, on the reverse strand, counting down.
GTATTTGACTGTTAGTTGTACACTGGACCTAGAGACTGGAAAGAAAAACAAACCAAAGACTAGCTCACCTTTGGGGGGGGGCGGGGGACGAGAGGAGTGGCTGGGCCACATTTTAGCCTGAGGGCACTAGGACCCGTGGGGCCTGGGTTAATGCTGGGGCTGGCTAACTAGCCTTGGAGTAGCAAGAGGCAGAGAGACTGAGCAGCGGCTTAGCCTTTCCTAGTCTTAGAGGATCTCAGCCGCCAAACACAAACTCCATCCTGCACACCCAGGAGGCTGCAGAAGTTTACTCTATCAAAGTAGAGAACTCCCAGGCAGAGATCTGCAGGTCCCCAGGATGAGAGACAAAAAGACAACCTCCCGACCCAGAGAACATCATTCTTTATAATGTTATAAGCCCAAAGTCACCCGACTCACTGAAATCATGGGATGTCTGACTAAAATGGGTCCCAGAACTGACCAAGTTCAGTGTCCTTACTTTTTGGATAACAAAATGGACACCCGGTGCGGTCAGCCGGCTTTCTGAGCACCGCACAGCTTGTTATTACTAAGGCAGAGGCGTTCGTCTGTCTGTCCGTTCTCTTGTTGCTTCGGTGGGTCAGTAGGCAGCAAGAGCCGGGATGGCAGCGGCGCCTACAGTTACTCTGAACTGACTCAGAAGCTGCAGAGAAATTCTAGAAAGCTTCGGAGCCATAACCAGAGTGGGGAGAGGGTGGGTTTCCAGGTTACTTTCCCTTCCCGCCTGTTCTACCTATTTTTGTAAAGAATCCGGGTCCTGAAGGCGGCATGGCCTGAATCCCAAGCAAGAGCCCGGAATTTGTCCCAGACTGCGGCCAGGGGTAGGATGGGGGGCGGCCAGGGCACGGAACTCTGTGGCCGCCTGCTCTACTAGAGAGAACTGGAGATGTTTCTGGGAAGAAAGCAAAAGTTAAATTGGTCCTTTGATCCTCAGGCCAGAAGACCCAAGCTCTGGAGGCAGGAGTTGATTCCTGGAGCCTTCAAGTGGGGAAGGGACCCAAGTCCAACCTGAGCCCCAGGCCCTGCGTGGCTTCGGTTCTGGACTATGTCCTCTGGCCCCCACTGCCCTCCAGCCTACGGATTTTAAACTTGACCAGCCACTGGGCGAATCAGGCTCTGAGCTCAGCGGATCACAGCGAGGGCGGGGCGCTCCTACCAGAAATGGGGAGGGGGGCCGGGAAGGGCTGCCTGGTGTGGGCTCCAGGGTTCGAGAGCAGAGTTGGGGCCTCAAAGAGCCAGGCTAGGGGGCTGGACGATGCGGGAGGGCGAGCGCGCTGGGCACTTTCCCGGAGCCAGGAGATGTGCACAGCGGCCGAAATGGGTATTTCTGACAGGAGCAAAGAGGGATGGAAGAAGAGGTTCAGAAGTGGGGTCTGACTGAGCCTGGAGGTGGTGAGTGAAGCCATTCCTGGAAGCGCTCACCCCGCTAAACTCAGGATGGGGGGAAGAAGGATGAGTGCGGGGTGCTTGGTCCCGACTGGGTATTAGTTTCTAGGGAAGAGGCTCCCAAGCCATTTCACTTTTGTTCTACTTGGAAATGTTGGAACTACTGGAAGGACAGGTTGGGGTAAGAGTGAAGAGAAACTACGTCTGGGGAGGAATCCCACATGCTCAGGGGAAACTGGGTCTTCAGTAACTGTGTCCTGGGTAAGGCAGATCTTACAATGTAGTGGGGGGAGTGGTGGTGGTGGGGAGGATCTGTCAGAGAATCATCAGTCATCCCACTGACTGCTTTCCTGGACACCTGTGAGGTGACAGACAGCTCTGGGGGCAAATGGGGGAAATTCCCTAGTCTAGGGGTATGTAAGTAAGGTGGATTTTAGAGTGTGTAAAGTGAATTTTTGTTATTCTTTCTTAGAGTTCAGTTTCCCAGAATCCATAGCCATAACAACCTCTTGTTCCCAGGTATTAGATATGAGTTCTCACAATTATGATTCAAAACATTTCCACCATGTTCTTTGCACAGAGTTATATAATGGTAAATAATATAAATAATATAAACATTTGCGCTTAAATTGTAAACATCCACTGAGGCTGTGCAGTGAGACACAAGGATGAGGTGCTGTAAACTTGTGAGGCTATTGCTGGCAATATGCCTCCTTTGTCTGTTGGCTTATCAAGCAGGTGGGCCTGGGTCAGTGAATGGGGAACCCCTAGGAATCGAATGCTGTGTGTGCCTTGATTGGCCCCCCATCAAGGCTTGGAGGGAATCTGTGTTTGCCTCAATCAGCCCCTACTGAGGCTTGAGGGAATTTAAGCTGTCTTCAGACCTGACCAGCTCAAGAGTGAACCTGTGCTAGCAGCCCTCTTCTGTGCTGTGTTTATCTGTCTTACAGGGTGCTTGGGGGCTGGGGGACTTTGTCCTTGGATCCAGGACCTGGGGAAGATGAGCAGGAAGAAGCAGGGTGGCTGCCAGCAGTCTGCGGTCACTGCCACCATTCAAGGGCTGAGGGAGGGGCAGCCTTGGGGCTCACCCAGGACCCAGAGGGTGGAGCTCCTCCTAATGCCTAGGAGTTCTCTTCATGGTCAGTGTAATCCAAAAGATCCCCCACCCTATGGAGAGGATGGGTGGTGGCACAAGTAAGCAAGTAAGCACAGCCTGGGCCCTGCCCCCAGGAGCTTCCTATCTAGTTAGAGTCAATCACTCTAACATACAAATAGCTGTAATACAGCAAACAGAAGTATCCACAAAGCCCTTTGAGGCCTATGGATAGAATAGTCATTTCCAAATGAAGTGGTGTGGCAAACCATCTTGGAAGAGGTTTCATTTGTTGAGCAGAGTCTAATAGAATGAACAGGATTTTTACTGATTTAGTGATGGAAGGGCATTCTGGGCCTGGGGAATGGTGTGGACAAGGGTATAGAGGCAGGAAAGTATAGGATATGGACACAGAGGATGGAGATAGACTTTTTTATGGGACTGGGAAATATTCCCCATTTACTAACAATTTGGATGGAGGGAAGCTATGCAGGCTTGGGGACTTGTCTAAAGGGGAATTAAGACACTTTCCTGCCTCTGGGGGCAATTGTTTTCCTCAATGAAATGATCTCTGCCCCTTGCCCTCACTTAGTATGAGGGAGGGGTTAGCCCTTTTAGAAGAAAAGTCTTCCCATTCCTCTACCCATGATGCCCTGGAGATCATACTGGAAAGGATATTTTTTTTTATTACATCCCTCAGTGGCTAAAGCTAACAGATTAGTCCTGCTATCACCGTCTTCTTCCTGATGATAACCCCTAAATGCTTGCTGAACTACAGGACCCTGGCTGATACCTACGAATCTCATACAATCCACCCCACCTACTGATATTCCACTGGCCCCTTGATCACTAAGTCTTACCATCCAAGATATTAATGATTCTCCCATTCTTTGGGTGAATCTACTCAAAACATCTGATTTCTTGCTGTGAAAAATCTTCCAAAACTTCCCCATCATCATCTTGGGTTTCCATCCTCCTTCGACGTATGGGACGAACTTCTGTCTGAGTATTTAACAATCTCTCATTCTCTATGCGAGGGATATCCTGAACCCTAGTAGCATTTAGTGCCTCAGCCCCTGATGTTGTCCCATTTTCTCTCAACTCCCTTCCCCTGTCACCACGGTCAGACTCAACCTAGGCTGAGTTGAAATGCACTCTTGGCCTATTTGGCCTCCTGTTGCTCCTAGCCACATTAACAGAAAAATTCTCATCTGAGTCAGGAGACTCTTGAGTACCAACTTGTTCTCCTGCTCTGAGATTCCCCATCTTGCTGTGGTATAGGAGCACCCCCATTTCCTTCACAATCTCCTATTAGAATGTACGCTCCTTGAGGGCGAGCACTGTTTCTGCTTTTTCTTTGTGTCCTCAGGTTTGCTTGATCAACCTACTTATTGACCAAAGAACCAACAAACCAACAAGAAGGGGCAAAAGAAAGACGTTCTTTGGGTCAGTGACAAGAACGCTGGATTTGGCTCCAGAGAACCTGTTCTCCGGACAGAGACAAATCCTGTCTCTGACATTTGGTAACTGCATGACTTTGGGCATGGCATTTAACCTGTCAGGTTCTCAGTTTTCTCATCTGTAAAATGGGGGCATTGGACTAAATGTCCCGTGAGGCTAGCTAGATGATTTCTGAGGTCCGTTCCTGCCCAAATCCCATGACTCTCCATTAAGACCTCCCAAAGTGAGTGTTTGGTTTGTGATGTACATTTCCCCTTTGTAGAATTCTCCCTGTTCTCTTCATTTCTGGAATGTTACCTTACTTTGGTTAATGATACCCCATTCCTTAAAAAAACAAAACAAAAAAAAACAAAACCAAAAACATTAAGTTGTTAGGTTGTTGCCACATCACGGATTGGGACACTAGGTGGTGCCATAGAATGTGAGGCCTGGAGTCAGGAAGACTCATCTTCCTGAGTTCAAATCTGGCCCCAGACACTTAGAAACTGTGTCATCCTGGGCAAGTCACTGAACCCTGTTTGCCTCCGTTTCCTCATCTATAATATGAGCTGGAGAAGGAAATGGAAAACCACTCCAGTAGGATCATGAAGAGTAAGACACAATTGAAAATAACTTAACACATCACAGATGCATAAAAGTGATGCTGATGACTGCTTTCATGTATCTGTTTATCGTCCTGGGCCTTGGCTCTTGGTATGGACCATTGGTGTATTTAGAGTCTTGTGTTGGTTCTCCTTGGCATGCTACCAGTGAAATACTTGGACTTAGTAACCAGGTGGTGCAGTGGGTAGAGTGCTGGACTTGGAATCAGGAAGACCATAGTTTGACTCCTGCTTCAGACAGTTACTAGCTGTATGATGACCCTGGGCAAGTCCCTTAATCTTCCTCAACCTCAGTGTTCTCACCTATAAAATGGGGATAATAATAGTACCTACTTTACAGAACTGTTGTGATTATCAAAAGAGAATAATATCTATACAGCTAGCTGTATGACCCTGGGCAAGTCACATCTGTTAGAAACACGCTTGGCACAGAGAGTTAGGTATCAAGGGCAATTTATTAACATTGAGGAATCCAAAGGAGTTGGGCTTATGTCCCTGGCTATGGGTGGCCTTCACTCTTCTTTGGGAAGAGGACGCAGAGAATACAAGAGCGAGACCAGCTTTATTCTGTTAGACTGACACAGCATCAGCACAGTACCTCCCTGCAGAGGATGGTTTTGTCCATTCCCCTTCTGGGTTACAATCTTCCTTACACTCCCCTTACATGCCGCTCCTTGGTATGTTCCCCCCCCCTCCAACATATGTCCCATGTTCAAAAATGGCAGAAAACTCGTCCCTGTGAGTGTGTAAGGTAATATTGAGTTAGCCAATTAAGCATGCATGGTAACCATTTGACCCAGTTCTCTCTTTAACCCTGTTATCTGGCTGGTTTAGGCCAGTATTGCCTATATCCTGAATTTGTGGTCTTCAGAAAACCAACTGTTCTCTGATTGGCTGGGTCCACCTGCCTCAGTTTTTACTCCTTCTTGGTTCAAGCTGACACTTCATTAATTATTCTGTGGAAACTTAATTTTCACTGATCTCTCGCACATCATAGTTGATACAAATGTCCCGAAAGATTGTCTATGCTCATCACTGCTTTAAAATTACTGCAGTCATTGTACCAGATCCCACTTGATCACCATCTTCTTGTCTACAAATGCTATTTCAATATAATTGGTTTCTTTTATAATCTTATTTGATACATTTTAAAACACAGTTCTAAGATGTTCATAGGCTTTATTAGACATTTTCAAAGGAGTCTATGATGCCAAAAATAGCTAAGAACTCTGGCTTTAAAGGAATATTAGCTAGGGCTGAAAATAGTCATTTTACTTCCCAGTCATTATATGCACACAATAGAAAATAGGGAAATAGAAATCTTACAGTTGAAACTTTCTTGTTCTTGTTCCTCAGTTCGGGTTCATGTCAATGAACAGTATGATCTATATATGTTTTATAACTAAAAAAGGCAGCCTGGAGATTCAGGATGACTTAGGTACAACTCTTACCTCTGACATATATACTGCCTGGGTAACTCTGGGCAAGTCTAAACAGCTTAGTACCAAAAACAACTCTCTGAGATAATAAACTGCATCATGAAGGGTGATCTGCAATAGTCGGGGGAGTTTGCTCTTTGGGAGTCCCTTGGAGCAATGAAATCATGGGTATGATCCTACTCCCATCTCCAGCCAGAGAACTATTATTCTTTAATCTAGTTATTCTTTTAAAAATGGGTCAGTAGTGCTTGATAGACTGCCTGACTGTGATTTAATCAGTGGCTCATTTACCCAATTGCTTTGGCTCTTGGGTGGAAGCCAGGGCTGTGTTTAGAAACCATAGATAGGGCAGTTAAAATTTGCTCCCTCCCATGATCCTAGCCAGCTGTCTTTCAAATGCATGCTGTAGGCCACAAAGGGGAAATGGGTGACCATATCAATAGATCAGCACAAATTAGCTCTCTTCTGCTGGAAAGATTATTCAAAACTGGCCCAAATGAAAGCAGGCCAGTTGTATCCTAATCATGTATAAGGGAGAAAATGTTGTCATATGTACAGAATTTTTATTGAAATTAATGGGCCCTGCATGTATATGCATGCACATATGCAGGGCCAAAGGAGTCTCCACTCACTTGAATTTTATCTGTTTTCTGTGTATGTACAGAGCCATACCTAAGGCAGGGCAATCAGGCCTTTGTCCCAGGAGCCTGAAATTTAATGGGCACTGATGGTACTTACAGTTTGATGGAATCAGAGGATCAGGGAGCACATCTCAACTCTGCGATTTTGTACCTGTGGGAATCTGGATAAAGACGTTTCTTTAGCCTTAAGTCCCTCCTTGATAGGATGAAGGAAAAGGAAAGGAGCAATTGAAAAATCTTGGGGGGCAGCAGGGCGGGGGAGGGCTGTGGCCCAAGGGAGAAAGAGAAGACAAATGAAAGGAAGAAGAATTCAATGAAACCAAATGGTCTGGGTTCCCTGGCTGATTTCTATCAAGGACTAAATGAGGATAAGAGGATGGACCCTGGAGACAGCCTGAGTGGACAGTCATGATGGAATAAATGAACACAGTAAAGAAGAGGGTTGGGAATGACAAGAGGGAGAGGAAAAAAGCAGGCATGAAAGAGGACCTGAAGTCCCTTCATCCTGGCTGCCCTGCTTGCTTCCATCCAGGCATCCACAAATGCTTTCCTTTGGCATACCAATCCTTAAAAGCTCAGTGACCATCCCAGGGTCTGGCCTGCTCTTAGGAAGAGGGAAAACAACCATTGGGGATTCACAGTTCCATGTCCAGCCATTTTCTAGAAGGCATCCTTTACAACTGGCATGTGCATTGGTTTCCTGGGGACCAGAAGGCAGGGCCTCAGTTTACTCACCTCTGCAGTTCAGAAAGAGTCAGGGCGAGTGCCTGGATGACAGAGATGAGGAAGCCTAGCTTCCTGTGTCCCTCCAGAAGAGCTCTCCCCTGAAAACAGGAAACTTTGGTCCTTGACTATTGAAACAAAATCTCTAGGGCACGCAGAATGAAACTAACAGGGCCAAGAGAATGTGGGTGGGGATGAAAACTCCCTAACCTACAATCCAAGAGACTGAGGCAGAACTCTGAGCCATTGGCAGTTGCTTAAAGGGTCCATTGTACCCACTAAGGAAGTACACCTCAGATCTTCCTCAGGATCTGAGATGCCCCCTTCCTCCTCAGGCCCTACTGATAGAAGGCTTGACACCTGATTTGACAAGCTGAAGATCGATTCCTTGGATATTCCCAAGGCGCTGTATAAAATACAGAATTCCATCATCGACATATGAGGCATAAGCTCAAAGAAGCAAAAATAAGATGTCAGCAGGGTCATGGGTTGGTTGAAGCAAGGAAAATTTCCAAGATGGGGTAGTCACAAGATCAATTAGAACCCAGATCCCTATGTGACCTAGACAAAGATGGATTAACACATTAAGTCTTCTACCTATTATTAGGTGATTGACTAGATACGGATTACTAAATGATTGGATCCAAATCATTACTGACAATCAACACCCTTTTTGAAATCATAATGAAGTAATACAGAGAGGGGGCAGGGAAGGCGAGGAGGAGGCCTTGTCCCTCTCAGCTCCAGCAAGGGGTGGATTGTTAGGAAGGGCTAGCAGGGGTGTGTGTGGATTGTGTTTTCCAGACGGCTGTTGATTCCAAGGCACCTGCAAACCTTACCGTGGCATTGGGGGTCGTTCTTGTTCTGTAGCAGCTCCAGATGAAATGGTTCCAAACTAGGTGCTGGCGCCCTAAAGTAAGTAGGTGAAGTGTTAGAGGACAGCAGGGCAGCCAAGCCCCTCTGCAGCTCCTGCCACAGTCCCACGGCCAGGTAGCAGTGAGGGTGCGCTAGGAGGGCCTGACCTCACTTAGCTGGGCCTGCTTTGGAGCTGAGGAGCCAGGGCTGCCAAGTCTGGTTTAGGTTCTGTGGGCGTGGGTCCTCAGGGATGAGGGGAGGGGGTCCAGGGATCCTGTTCCTCGCTGAGAGCTGGAAGGGCTTGCCCCTCCACAGGCCTCTGCCTCTCGGAATACCCTGATGCCTGACCTGGGTTTGAGGTCGGGTAGAGGGGGTGAAGACTTGAGGAGTACATAGAAGTGGAGAGCCAAAATCTACTTGGCTCAGGAAAAGCCAAGGAGGGGGACGGGAGATGGGGGTTGAATTTGTTAGTCAGCTGTGGGGCCGGCTCAACCACCTCCAAAACAAGGGATTCCTTGTGGACTCCAGACGGGAGGTCCCGGACTGAAGAAGAAAAACCCGGGAGGGGCACCCTCCTAAGCCCCCCACTGCCCGCTTGCCTACCCGCCCTAAGAGTCAGGGACCTTCCCTTAGGAAGATCAGCTAGGAGATCAGCTCACCTTTCTTCCAGTCAGGGCAGCAAGCGGCTGACAATCCTACAACCCTTCAGGCTGTAGGGAATTAAGATCAATTAAATAGGGGGCAGGGGCAGGGCCCCGGAGGTGAGGCCCCAGGTGGTGTGCCCCCCCTACTCCTGAGACACGTGACCCCTCCCCACCACTCATCGCCTTCAGGTCACTTTCTGCCCTGAAGCCCCATTCCCCACCAGTCCCCTGCCCTGGTGCCACAGAGTTGCGGGTGGGCGATTGAGCTGAGAGTGGGGAAAGGGTCAGAAAAGAAGTGGTCTAGCCAAGGTCGTGGGCCAGCTTTGCCCTAAAACAATAAAGACCCTGAGGGAGAAACTTTCCTAGAAAATCTCTCAAGTGGATTGTAATTGGGTTGGAATACCGTTGTGGTGAAGCACATGATGAGCTGGTTCATTTAGAGAAGCGTGGAGAGACCTGGACAGATGAAAGCTGTTTTCCATCTTCAGAGAAACAGAAGTAGCAAAGAGCAGTCTCATAGAGATGTGCTCGAATGTACCGCTGTACATATGTGTAGGTTTAGAGACACCTACTTATGCTGAGGTGAGGGTGTGTATACATCTGAGCTCCGTTCTGGGCATTGGTGCTGTGGGAAGGGGGTGGGGGAGAAATAAAATCAAAAGCACACAGCAGTGAAAAAAAGAAAAGCTACAAGGTAGGAAAGAAAAGCCTGACAACTTAAATCATGTGTGCTATTTAATATCTAGTTTTGGCTGAAATGGAAATTTCGTGCTTTAAATTGAACACCGATTATGTTGTGCTGTGTACATGCTCAGATTGTCTTCTCTTACTTTATAATAAAGTTGAAAATAAATACAAAAAACCTAAAGAAAAAAAAGAGCCAACAAACAAAACCCAGTACCTTTTGTGTGGGGCGGGCACAGCACGACAACCAGAGACCGCAGGGCTGCTGGGGACCCCCAGACCCAGCGCCCTCTGTGGGGGGCACACACAGTACCCCACCCAAAGACCTGGGGGCTGCCGTGGACCCTCCCACTTGGCGCCAATATGTGGGGGGCCTGCACAGCACCCCACCCAGAGGCCCAGGGGCTGGATCTAGGAAAACTGCCTCAGCAGCTAGGTGCTGAATAACCTTCACTAGCAGAGACTTGAGGCAGGGTGACCGATCAGCAGGTTATTACAATAGTCCAGGTGGGAGGTGGCAGGTTCAGAAGAGAAAAGAGAATGTATATGAGAAATGGCATGGTGGCAAAGAATTGGAAATTAAGGGGATGCCCATCAACTGGGGAATGGCCGAGCAAGTTGTGGAATATAAATGTGATGGAATACTATAGCTCTGTAAGAAATGATGAGCAGGAGGATTTCAGAAAAACCTGGAAGGACTTACATGAACTGATGCTGAGTGAGGTGAGCAGAACCAGGAGAACATTGTACACAGGAACAGCAAAATCGTATGATGATTAACCATGTTAGACTTAGCTCTTCTTAGCAATATGATGGCCCAAGACAATTTGAAAAGACTCATTATGGAAAATGCTAGCCACATCCAAAGAAAGAACTATGGAGTCTGAAGGCAGATCAATGCCAGCAGCAGCACACGGATTAGGATGAAGTAATTGACCCAAAAGACACAGACATGGGGCTAGGCGAGTCGTATAGTCTGGCTATAGACTGATTCTAATGGGGACATCGACAATCTTTTATACAGGTTTATTGCTGAGTCATTTTGACTTCTCAGAAAACTACAATGATGTAATGGTTTAACATTGTAAAGTTTTTTATCTCCTTGTTCTTGGGAATGAGACACTAGTTTCCCTCAACGCTAACCATATTGAAACATTTCTGTTCTTTCCCGTGCCGGAAGCAGCTGTGAAGGCAGGTGTTCTCTGCCACATCTTCTTATCCCTAGATAGCTTTTGCCTTGCATAGACCTATCCTCAAATGACCTTGCCTTGCAGAGGTCTAAGAGGCCTAACCACTAACCAGGATATAGCTGGCTCTCCACAGATCAAAGCATACTGTTTTTACTTTTTGTTTTTTCTTTCTTGTGATTTCCCCCTCCCTTTTTTTATTTTGACTAATGTGGAAATATGTTTAACATGATTGTACATGTGTAACCTGTATCAGATTGCTAGCTGTCTGGGGAGGGGGGAGGAGAGGAAGTGATGGGGAAAATTTGGAACTCAAAATTTTATAAAAATGAATGTTGAAAACTATCTTTACATGTAATTGGAAAAAATAAACTACTACTAAGGGGAAAAAAGAAATGATGAGCAGGACGCTTTCAGATAAACTTGGAAAGGCTTACATGAACTGATGCGAAGTGAAGTGAACAGAACCAAGAGAAGAGTGTACACAGTAGCAACAATATTATAGGATGATCTACTGTGAATGATTTAGCTATTCTCAGTGATACAAAGATCCAAGACAATTTCAAAGGACCCATGGTGGAAAATGCTGTCCACCACCAGAGAAAGGACTGATGGAATCTGGATGCAGATCGAATCATACTATTTTCACTTTATTTTTTGTAGCTTTTTCTTTTTGTTCCATTTCTTATACAAAATGACTAATATGGAAATGTTTTACATCATCGCACACATATAACCTGTATCAAATTGCTTACTGTTTTAGGGAGGAGAAAGGAAGAAAATCTGGAACTCAAAATATTATGAAAAAATGTTAAAAATTATCTTGACATGTAATTGGAAAAAATAAAATACTATTTAAAAGAAAGAAAACAGGGATGGAGAAAGGAGGGAAAGAAATGGCATGAGTATGTAATATTAATTAAGTTGGGACTTTTTTTTTTTACTGTTTTAGAATGCTAAACCTATTAAGTGTCTTTGATTGAGTCTCACTAGGTGCAAAGTCCCAGGCCCAAAGCCCTAATTACTAGGTGCTAAGCAGATGTGGGCATGAAGCCCCCAGGGCTGTAAGGGGAGTTGCTAAGACCAGAGCCAATAGTATGCATCTAAGTTCTGGTTCCTCTGGATGATGACATGATGATGTCCAAAGATTGTATAAAAAGACAGAACTGAGCTATTTGCTTGAGGCTCTTACTCCTGGAGGAATGTTGGCATAGGACTCTGGGCAGCTGCTCTAAGAGGCTCCTGACTTGTCAACCCAGATATTGATGGTTTCTTGGTAACTATGAATTGTGATCTGGTCTGTTTATATTGTGCATATTTATAATTTGTTTGTATTTGCTCTGAAGTTCAAGCTGCTGGCTTTTCCTCCTGAACTAAGTGAGTTTATATGTATATGTTGGATTAAAGTAAGATTGTTAACCCCTTAATGTTACTTTCCTTAGTAAAGCAGATCAAAAGAACCTGTGCTGGCAGCGTTCTTCTTGTTGGACTTGTGTTGGGCTTTCACCCCCCGCAACAGCTGCTAGCTGAATTGCTGCAACAGAGGGTAGAAAGGACAAGGTTTGGCAGCAGATTGGATATTGGGGCTGGGTGTAAGAGAGGAGTAGAGACTGACATTTAAGGTTCAATCCACTCAAATCTTTAGGTTTTCTCTAGATGCAATGCTGTCTAGTAAAATCTCCATATTTGGGGTGTGAAGTTGGCTTGACTGTTTTGAACCCCTCTGATCTCTGTGGAAAATCAAGATAGGGGAGTGACTTGAGAGTCATTGCTCTTGAGAAAGCATGGAGTGGTAGAAGTGTAATCAGAAGACCTGAGTTCTAATCTAGTCTCTTTCCCTCTCAGAGCTGCAGTTTCTTTATCCGTAAAATGGAGGGTAGCAGTAATTCCTCTGAATATTTCCTAGAGTTAGTGTAAGGAGTGTTCCCTGTGTCCCTTGAGATGCCATCAGAAAGGCAAACTTTGGAGATGATCGTGATGTCCGGGCTCCTGGCCAGGCTGAACTTTTTCAGCCTCAGGGACCCTCAGAAGCCATCTTTATGGGGAGGCTTGTGGAGGCACTGACCACACAGGAGAATCTCAAAGTGCTGACCCAGTATGGAGTTATGACTATAGTTACTTCTGTATTAATTCAAAAGCAGAGCTTATCACCATTCATAGCCCTCTGCTGCCCCCTGCTGCCCATTTGGCAAACAGGGAGGTTTTTACCAGCTGCTGTCCAGGGCAGATCAGAGAATCAGAATAACAGGATAATTACAGCTGGAAAGCATGCTAATGATCACCTGGCATAAGGCAGAGAAGGAAATGGAGGCTCACTGAGGGCAAGCCAAGACCCACAGTAAGGAAACAGCTGTGCTTGTCCCTTTGCACCGTACTCTGCTGTGCTTGCTGCCCCTGGTCAGGGACCTCAGCTTCAGACACTCAGAGGACTCTGCCCTGAGGTCTAGAGCCCCAGAGAGGGCACTATAGGGGATGTTGACAAAAAAATAGGAACAGGCCTGCCACGGGGAGCTTCTGGTCTGAGGGGAGACACAGGTCTGTCCCTAGGGAGCCCCCAGTCTGACTAGACATGTTCTTGTCCTGGTGAACCTTTGGTCTGAGGGGAGACACAAGCCTGTCCTGGATAGTCCATGGTCTGAAGGGAAAACACAGGGATACTTGTTCTCAGGGAGCTTCTTATTGCCCTCAGACTCTATGGGGCAGACACCAGGAGACAGGAAGGGTGAAATGTAGACCTAGGAGCCCCTGACTTGAGGTGAGCTCAGGGGCCACTGGGATCCAACCTCCAAATCTCAGTTATCCTCTCAGCCCTACCCACTTTGAACCATTGCCTGAAAGGGAAAGAGAAAGATCTCAGTTCTGGAGGGAGGGAGGGTAGGAGAGGAGAGCCTAGCTTTAGAAGCAGCTCTCTCTGAAGTTGCACACAAGACTACATCCTTCCCTGCCCATCTCTGCCTAGCCACAACCCTGGAGTTTACCCAGGGTGAGGCAGCCAATGCTTTTCTCCAGGGTGCTAAATTTAGATGGTGTCAAGAGGACTTAGGATCATAGGAGCATAGACCTAGACCTGTAATAAAACAGACACCATAGAGTCCAACTCCCCCATTTTACAGATTGGGGAGCTGAGAACACAGAGAATTGGCTTGCTCAGGTTCACACAGCTAATAAGTGCTGGAGGAAGGATTTGAATCCAGGTCTTTCTAACTCTAAATCTAGTGTCTTATTCATTATGCTGGCCTTCAGTGGAGAGGAACGAAAGAACTTAGCCACTAGTGAGCAAAAACAAGTAGTTGAAAAAGGCAAGCAGTGGGGAGAGGTCCTCCCGCCACCCTTGCTCTCAAGCATGGCTTGTGGAGTTTATCCTGGGGGTGATGGCTCTGCCTGAGCCAATCCATTCTTCACACCCCAACCCCAAAGTCCACTTCCTTCAGGAAGCCTTCTGTGTCCTCTTCCTGCCAGTCACATATATTGTTTCCTCTCTTGCCTTTGAATTCCTAAAGTACTCCTCATCCAGATTTCTCCTAGAACCCAGTAGTACAGTTGTCTGTGCTGAGCTCTAGGTCCATCTGGCTTGAAGGGTCCAGGTTTTGGGGCTGGGCCAGGCTGTAGGAGCTGGTATGGAACAGCCAGCAGGAAGAAAGGCACAAGCTGAGACTCAGTATAGACTAGGCCAGAGGGAAAGAGCCAGGCATGGAGGCCTCATAGATGTTGTGAAGGTTCAACATCTTAACCTTTGGCCTACTTGACTCTGGGCTAGCCTCCTAGGGCACCCTTTCTTGGAAGAACTGTCAACTATTCTTCTCATCTTTCATCACTTTCTAAGCTTCTCTGGTCCTACAGATCTCTAGCCTCAGACAGGCACTCTTGAGCTGATGAAAATTGGTTGAAGGAGCTGGGGATGTATAACCTGGGGAAGAGAAGACTTGGGGAACATAGGCTTTTGTTCAAGCATTTGAAATATCGTCATGTGGAGGAGAGATCAGCCTTGCTCTGCTTGGAAAAGGAGGGCTGAATCAGGTGTCACGACAACTTTAAGTCCCACTTCTATCCATCAATCAGCCAACAAGTATTTATTTAATTTTTATTTCAGAGATTTCAAAATATTTATTTGTAACATTCATTGAAAATTTTTTGAGGTCCAAATTCTCTCCCTCCCTCCAGCCCCTCTCCCACCTATTAAGACAAGACTTATGATATCAATTATACACATGAAGTCATGTGAAACATATTTGCATATTAGCCATTCAACAGGTCTTTATTAAGCACCTGCTATGTTCTAAGCATTGTGGTAAGTGCTGGGATACAGACAGGTCAAAAAAGGTCCCTCCTCCCAAGGAGCTTGCATCTAGTGGAGAAGAGAGGACAGGCTAGCAGCTCTATGCAAACAGGTACAGATGGGGTGAATGGCAGAGAGCTCCTCATCCTATCCTCTGGGACTAAGCAGAGCAAAACTCACAGCTTTGTGCGGTTAGAAGGTCTCGTTCAGTTCAGATCCCAATTAAGCCTTACCTGTGTGTCCTTAGGTTAGCTGATTTTCTCTGGGCCTCAGTTTCCCACTATGTAAAATGTGATGCTTCAGATTTGGAGTCTCAGGACTTGGGGTGGGGGGCTCCCTCTTGTGGTAGGTCAATCTCATGGTAGGCCAAAGCCTGGGAAGGGGACACTTGTCCAGGGTCCTTGCTCAGGGTCGGACTGATCTATGCTTTATGAGACTGTGCAGTTCTTTGAAGACGGATGGAAAGGGTGGAAGAAAGGGACAGAGGAGAGGAGAGAAGGAGTCAGTCTGGGAGTCAGGGGCAGCACCTTGAAGTTACAGGCAATCACTACACAGGGGGCCCTCCAGCTGCAGGAGATACAGCTCTGCCACTCAAGTGGACCTATCAGGCAGCCATGGGAAGGACATACCTTGGAGGAGAAGCTTGACGGAGGAGACACGGTACGGTTTCTGGGCAGAAAGGAGACAGGAACCTGCCCTGGGGAGCTCTGATCTGAAAGGAGGAGACCCAAGGAAGGAAGAGCCTTCAGAGTTTCCCATTATTTAGTGTTAATCTTACCTTGAACAGACCCAGGCCTACCCTCCCTCTCCATGCTCCTTATTCAGAACTAACATTCCTGGAAAGGAGACGGCAATTATCCATTCCATGACTCTCCTCACCAGCCCTGTGACTTCTCTGTGAAAACCTCCTTCTCCACTGCTTTCCTATTGTCCCCCTCAGTTAGAATGTAAGCTCCTTGAGAGGAGGAGCTGTCTTTGCATTTGTATTTCTGTCCCTAGAACTTAGTACAGTGCTTGTCACATGGACAGAGTTTAATAAATACCTCCCCTGCCTCTTCTTTAGTAAATTTGTAACAACCCTCTCAAAAGGGGAGATAGATTCTACCTGAGACTATGGGTTGACACAAATGGTCTGAATCTGCATGAACTTCCAGGATTTTGGGTTTTGGCCATCTCTTCAGCTAAGACAATATCGCACATTGTTAGGATGGACTTGGGAGGCCTATGGAAAAGAGTAACGACATCAAGAGGGGGGAGGTGGTTTCTATTCTAGCAGCAGCTGAAGAGCAGACACAAAAAGCAGTTTTGTAACAGCAGCAACACCAAGGATAGAGGAGTCTCTCCTCCCAGGCCCACTGGGAGTTCTGACCACCGAGGGGCCAAGGACCTTTGGTCATGGCTGCTCCCCACTATAACTGGAGCACTGGTAAAAGCAGACACTTTTCAGGGAGTAAGAAGGACCTGACTGTCTTCATTCCTATCTCTTACTTTACTCTGATCCACATGACTGGTTCCCACTTCCCAACTCATTCATTTACTAGGTTCCAAGGAGTCTTTTTTGATTGATTTGGGTTTTCCTTTTCATAAACATTGGATTGGGGTTGTCTCAGGTCTGAGCAGTTCCTTGGGTCCCTTTGTTCTGAGAGTGCAGTGGGACATCTCTGGTAGTTTTAGTCACACAGAAAGCCTGGAGAATTTTTCCTTCTCTTTTCCAGACTTGGGACTCTAATACCTGGTTCATTTTTAGAGTATTTTTAACTTGGAGCCATTTAACTGGTATTTTCCCTAATGATGAACTTCCCAAAAGAGAAGCTCCAAGAGGGCCTTCAGGGCTTTTCAATTCTGGGGAGACTCAACCCTGGCCTGGAGAGTCCCTGGTCACTCCCTGGTCACAGGGGGACCCATAGCTTTGACTTCGTGAAGCTCCTGGCCTCCTTATGGCCAATCTGGATTCTTTCTGGTCTCCCATAGCACAATCTTTGAAGGAAGGGTGAGCACTTCTGGTCTTTGGTCTTGACAGGGAAATCTCAGGACTCCCTCCCCTCTTCCTCATGAGTCTGGGGGACATACATAGAAAGTCTGTGAATAGGCCTGGCAACTCCAAGATAACCTGGGAAGGAAGGGAACACAGAATCTAGTAGAGGACTTTAGAGCTGAGGGCAACTTTGCATTTTCTGTGGCAGACAGGGCAGAGGGTTGAAGCACGTGCTCTGTTTATAAACAACTAATGAATTTTTTCCTTTTTTTCCCTCTGACTTTGGGTCAGGACACTTGGATATCCCCCAGTGGGCTGTCCGCTGCTTTGCACAGTGCTTGGTGCATAGTAGATGCTTAATAAATTTTTATTAACTAATTGACTAGGCCATTGGACATTATGGAATTATGGGATATTGGACAAGTTCGTTCTCTGGTATCAGGTTGCCCACATAGGATGTATCCCTTGAGAGCAGGAATTTCATTTTTTTGTGTTTTTTATGTTTGTAACCCCAGTGTTTAGAACAGTGTGCCTGACATAGGAGATAATAAATACTGTAGTTGATTGATTGGCCACAAGCTCAGTAGGAGGCAACAATGTGCTAAAAGGGAGCCCTTCCTGTCTCTGGAATCCTGTTTTAAATCCCCTCCCATTTCTGACATTCCAGGTTCCATGCTTTAGGTCCCTTAATGCTCTCACATGTTCTGAGACCCCACTGTCTACAAAAGTGCTTTCAAGGCCCAATGTTCATGTTCTGTGTTCTCAGGCCCCCTTCGGCTGGGACATTCCCTCTTCTAAGACCCCTCTGGCTCTGAAATTCTCTATTCCAAGGTCCCTCCTAGCTCTGACATTTGGTGTTCTCTGTTCTAATGGCCCTCCCAGCTCTGATATTCTAGTTAAAATCCCACCTTCTACAAGAAACTTTTCCTGATGCCCATTCCTACGATTCAATGTCTCTCAGACATTGCCTCCGATTTATCCTGTGTATGTTTGTCTGTAGTTGTTTTTCTGCTGTCTCCTCCATTAGACTGGGAGCTCTTTAAGAGCAGAGACTGTCTTTTGCCTTTCTTTGTATCCCCAGAGCTTAGTATAATACTTGGTACATAGTATGTTCTTAAAAAATACTTATTGACTGACTTCTAAGGTCACATTCTGTGGCTGGGATTCTGATGTGGGAACATTTAATGAGTATCTGATGTTGGGCAGCAAAGAATCTAGATGGCACTGGTTCTCTTCTCCTCCATCAGGACAAACTGACCAATGTGAAGATAAGCTTTCCTTTTCAAGATTCAGCCTCCCTTTTAAGGTGTTTACCCTGGGCTAGGTTAGATGCTTTTGATATCTATTGGGTTTGGGGGGGGTCACTCATGGATGGGGAGCTACCCCTCTGAATGTGAGTTTTTGGTTTCTGTGTGTCTCTGGGCTAATTTGGTCCGTTCCTTTAATATTGATTGGCAAAATGAGGACCTTATGATTTTTCAAACCCTACATACCAGTTGGTACTGGCTTGGGGTTACTGGGTAGGCAGATGCAGAGGTCACAGAGCTGAGGTGTCACAGATTTCATCTGTTTCTCTGGAGTTGTTCATGGCTGAATTGCTTGGGCTGGGAGACAAAGAGGGAGGAAGATAACAATGCTTGGCAGGATAATGGCCTTTCTGTCACTGTTTTCTTCTGGCTGAGGTCAGAGGAATATTCAGCTCTACAGATTTCAGAAGAGAAATGACCCTCCCATGCTGGTAAATGAACCCTTCTGATTATTATGTTGAGCATAGATTAAGACTCTGGACCTGGCCAAGGTTTTCCAAAGGGAGATGGCTGGGTTGAGGGTGCCCTGCTTCATCTCACTTGTTTCCTAGGACTGGGCTATACATGAGCAAATTTGAATTCTTTACAGGTTCCTTTAACTAACATTTGCTGATGTCCCATTCTGAGTGCGGGAGTGGACTTTGCATGTAGAATTGATTGCTTTTAACACATTTGGAAATAAAACATAAATGGGTCTGAAGTTTTTTCATTGGCCTTACTCCATCTTTCTGGTGTGTGTGTGTGTGTGTGTGTGTGTGTGTGTGTGTGTGTGTGTATGTGTGTTGTGGGGTAGGAAGAGAAATAAACACAATACGACTGGAACCTATAACACATAGATGGCTGAATGAAGGTAGAGGAAATCACACAAATTTTGACTGAGTTCACTACAAATTTATGTTATACAGCCTCAAATGGGCCCTTGCCAATGCCTGGAAATCCTACTATACATCTCTCATCAACTCCTGGTCTTCACAGTGGCTCTTCCAAACTTTGTCATCCCCACTCAAATCTCCCATGGCTCTTCCTCCCTCCACTCTCTCAGATGAGAACTTTGCCTCATATTTTAAAGAAAATAGGCCATTCTCCATGAACTCCCCTCCTCTTCCTCGTCTTCCATCACTTAGATGCCTTCTGCCACTCTCTCCTCCTTCACTCCTGTCTCACATGATGAAGTGGCCTCACTCCTTAACCAGGTCAATCCTTCTCCCTGTTTAAATATCCGTTTCCATTCTGTCTCCTCCAACAGATTGCCCCCCTCTGTCATCCCCACTCTTTCACTTGTTTTCAATCTCCCTTGCTCCACTGGCTCATTTCCTACTACCTATAAACATGCCTATGTCTCCCCAGTACTGAAAAAACTCACTTGATCCTTCCATCCATGCTAATTATTATCCTATGTCTCTTCTGCCCATTGACTTGTTTTTCATGGTTTTCTCACATCACTCTCATTTCTCTTCCCAATTTTTCCTCTACTTCTCTAACTTGCTTTTCCAAATTCTTTTCAAGCTCTTCCATGGCCTGAGACCAGTTCATGTTTTTCTTGGAGGCTTTTGATGTAGGCTCTTTGACTTTGTTGACTTCTTCTGGCTGTATGTTTTGGTCTTCTTTGTCACCAAAGAAAGATTCCAAAGTCTGAATCTGAATCTGAGACCATTTTTGCTGCCTGTTCATGTTCCTAGCCAACTACTTGACCCTTGAGCTTTTTGTCAGGGTATGACTGCTTGTAGAGTAGAGAGTACTTTGTCCCAAGCTTGAGGGGCTGCGCTGTTGTTTTCAGATTTATTTCTACACAGCAAGCTCTGCCACACCAATGCTACTCCTCCCCCAAGAACTGCCAACCTGGACTGTGACTCAGATCTAAACAGGCTCTGCACTCCTGCTCTGATCTGCCACTCAATTCCTCCCACCAGGTGGGCCTGGGTCTGGAAGCAACTGCAGCTGTAGCTCTGGAAGCAGCCTCAGAGCTGCACCATCTCCACCACTCCCGGGGCAGTGGCTGACCTTGAACTCCTTTCACTCAGTCCCCGAAGTATTTCCCACTAACCTTCTCTGTTGTCTTTGGTGTTTGTGGGTTGAGAAGTCTGGTAACTGCCATAGCTCACTGATTCAGGGTGCTAGGGCTGGTTCCACCCGGCTCCCTGTCTGGTTGGTCCAAGCATGGTCCACACTGGGCTCTGCTCCACTCCACTCCCCGCACGGTGCAATAGACCTTACCTAGCGACCATCCAGGCTGTCCTGGGCTACAGCCCTGCTTCCCTCTGATATTTAGTGGGTTCTGTAGTTCTAGAATTTGTTCAGAGCCATTTTTATAGGTGTTTGGAGGGTACTGGGGGAGACCTTTAGGCAAGTCCCTGCTTTCCAGCCACCATCTTGGCTCCACCCAGTCCAATCTAATTTTTAAGGTAGTATTTTCTTCAGTGGTCTTTTGGACCTGCTTTTCCATTTGGCTAATTCTGCCTTTCAAGGCATTCTTCTCCTCATTGGCTTTTTGGAGCTCTTTTGCCATTTGAGTTAGTCTATTTTTTAAGGTGTTATTTTCTTCAGTATTTTTTTTTGGGTCTCCTTTAGCAAGTCATTGACTTGTTTTTCATGGTTTTCTCGCATCACTCTCATTTCTCTTCCCAATTTTTCCTCTACTTCTCTAACTTGCTTTTCCAAATCCTTTTGAGGTCTTCCACGGCCTGAGACCAATTCATATTTTTCTTGGAGGCTTTTGTTGTAGGCTCCTTGACTTTGTTGACTTCTTCTGGCTGTATGTTTTAGTCTTCTTTGTCACCAAAGAAAGATTCCAAAGTCCAAGAGTGAATCTGAGTGCTGTTTTGCTGCCTGGCCATGTTCCCAGCCAACTTACTTGACCCTTGAGCTTTTTCAGCAGGGTATGACTGCTTGTAGAGTAAAGAGTACTATGTTCCAAGCTTGGGGGGGGGGGGGCGATGTGCTGTTGATTTCAGAGCTATTACAGCCAGCTCTGCCACACCAGCACTTCTCCTTCCCCAAGGACTTAGATCTTCAGCAGGCTCTGCACTCCTGCTCTGATCCGCCCCCATGCCTGGAAGACTCTACCTCTTCCGACTCCAACTGTTGATGTCTCTGGCTTCCCACCTTCTATAGGAAGCCTTATTCAACCCCTCTTCATTCCAGTGCCTTCCCTCTGTTAATTATTTCCTAATAATCCTGTATCTTGATTGCTTCATATATATTTGTTTGCCTGTTGTTTCTCCTTTAGATACTGTAAGCTCCTTGAGGGCAGGGACTGTCTTTTGCCTCTTTTTTATCCCCAGCATTTAGCACAGTCCCTGGCACATAGTAGGCATTTAATAAATGTTTACTGGTTGATGGATGGATGGACTCTGTGATTCCCCTCTCACCTGATGGAAGACAGTGACATGCCTGGAGAGGGATGCAATTCTCTGTCTTATTTTAGGGATGTGGATGGGGGGGGGGGGGTTGGGGACAGTCAGGGCAAAAGCATGGTGATGGGAGAGGAAGAAGGCTGGTTTGACTGGATGGCAGAATGTGGGAGGGGGAAAGATAGATTGGGGCCAGGCAGTTTAGGGCTTGTAGAGCTAAGCAGAGGCATTTATATTTGAGTCTAGAGGCCATAGGAAGTCATTGGAGGTGACTGAGTGGGGCTGTGACATGGTCAGATCTGGACTTAAGGAGAATTACTCTGGTGGTTACAAGGGGGTTGACCATAGTGGGAAGAGACCGGAATCAGGGAGACCAATGGAAGAGGCTGTTGCAGTGATCCAGGCCAGAGGTGATGAGCCTGATCTAAGGCAGCTGCTATGTGAGTGGAGAGGTGACAGGTGTTGTGGAGGTAGAAACAGCAACATTTGTCAACTGACTGGATAAACAGGGTTAGAGAAGATGAGGAGGACGACACCCAGGTGTGAGCTTGGGGGACTGGAAGGATGGTGGTGTCCTTTATATTAAGGGAAGCAATTGGGTGAGGATAGATATGGAGTTCAGTGCTGGATGTGTTAAATGTGCAATGTCTCTGAAATATCCAAGCTGAAGTGTGGAATAGGCAGTTGGTGATATGGGATGTAAGCTTAGGAAGAGGATGGGCTGGCTATATAGATTTGGAAGTCAGCATAGAGGTGATTTTTAACCTCATGAGCACCGATGAAGTTATTGAGGGAAGAGGGAGAAAGACAGATGGATGGACACAGACAGGGCCAGACAGAGACACAACCAGAGACAGAGACAGATGGAGGGAATAAGAGAGAGAGAGAGGGAGGAAGGGAGGGGGAGAGGGAGAGAGAGAGAGAGAGAGAGAGAGAGGTATTAATGATTAAGGAGATCACTTGAAGAAAGTATGAAAGTATCTTCCCAGGAACAGGGACTAAATTGAATGGGATCAGGGTGATATACAAACCTTAAGCTACGTTCTGTTACAAGCAGTCTTATAAAACAAAAACTAAAGACTGTAAGTCATTTCAGAAAAATTACATGATTTCAGAGAACTCGAAAATTAACCAAGATCTATTGGGGTGAAGTGGGGGGAGTCTTTTATTCTTAGTCTATTCTAATATTTCAAAATATCCTGAAGCCTGATTTAGCCTCCGCAGCTGCAAGGGAGCCAGAGGTGGTAGCATAGGTAGTTGAATGGCCCCAGAGGAGCAAATATATTCTAGTTTGAGGACACTCTTTTTCTCCAGGCTCACCAGAGCACTAGATGCCCTGACCTAAAGGGTCTCAAGGAGCCTGACTTTGGGCAAACCAACTCATTTCTTTGGCCTTCTGATTGCTTATCCTGAAAAGGGGGGGGTACAGGGAAAGGAAACTTGACCTCTGAACTAGGTTCTTCCTAGCTTCAAAGTGTCAAACCTTTCAGATTATTTGAACCCCAATAATCCAAACTGCTTTTGCTCTATTCTAAAAATTCCCTTTTCCTGCCTCAACAACTTCAAAGACCAAGAGTATTTTTATTGTCTGTGGTGACAGAAAGTCTGCAGCCAGAGGTGTGGGCTAGAAAATTTGCATCTCTAAGTGACCTTACATTGTCAATTATCTTGTACCTAAAAACTACCTTTCTTTGATATGGAGATCGTTAACCTCAGCTCTGAATTGTTACTTAAACCTTCTCTCTCTCTTGTTCAAGTGAGTCAGAAGCTGACTCCATGATCATGTACAAGTTAGCTTCAAGGGAATAAATCTATCCGAATTTTATTTCACCTAGTCTGTTTGCCTCCTTTAACCAAACTCTCAGGTTGACAGTTATGGTGCCATGACTTGGATGGAAATGGTGGACCTGGACAAAGAACTGCAGCCCAACCTTCTCAATGCTTCAGGGGCAACAGGATTAATTTTTCCTGGAATTTTGGCCTTGACAAGGTGGAGGGGTGGTAAGTTCTCCCTATTCCCAGCTTCCAAAAAGGACTCCCATGGGTTTGGTCGAAGTCGGAAATTCCCTTTAAGCTAGCTCTGGGGGCGGGGACCAATTCACGTTAAATTGCTCTGGATTAATTCGGTCCCCTCTGTAGAGTGATCTTTGAAAACAAGTTGAGAATGTTTTTCACTTTGGGTTTGCTGAGGTGGCTGAGCAAGAACAAAAAGCAAAAGCCTTTTCCCTTAAGGCTCACAAAGTTGCTAATTCCCTTGACCTCGCCCTCCCTCTTTTCCAACAGCTTCAGCTCTAGCTGTCCTCTACTCTTTCCGCCCTATTCCTCGCCTCCTTCCTGCCTCCTGTTCCCTTAAAGGCTCTGATTTGGGGGAGGATAAATGTACCTTGTCCTCACTTCTAGCCTTTTCCTTACCTGCCCTAGCCTAATGAGGATAACTTTGTACCACTGCTGCCATTCCCTCCTTTCTCTCTCCTGTTTCCCCGCCCCACTCCCAAGGGCTTTGTTTTTGAGGAGGACAGCTACACTCTGGATGTAGGTTATGGAGAGCCAGAAACATCAGGGACGTCAAGGTTTCCCCCGAAGACCATAGGTGTGCTAATAGCCAATTCATGAAAGCCTCCAATTCCCTCTCTTTGTCGTTAAATTGTGAACTCAGTATGTATTTGTTCTGTTAAATTGTCAATTTGTCTGTCAGTATGTGTGTTAGTGTGTGTGTGCTGTGAAATGAGTTGACCTTGTGAAGTTTGAAATGCAGGCAGCCAGAGATTTTGGGGGGCTGCAACTAAGGAAACAAAAACTCTTTTCCTTGTAATTTTTGGTCTGGCCAACCGGAATTACAACTGAAATAGGGCTAAAACTTTTTAGCAGATTCTGGGATTTAATCATTAAAAAGTTTGGAAACTGATTAGTTGGAATTTTGGGAGAGAGAACTCCTGAGACTACAGATCACTCCAAGAACTCTCACTAGTGTGAAAACACCCCCATTTCTAATCCTGATCACTTAGCATTCTCTGCTCCCTCCCTAGAGTTAAGAGGATGTCTCAGTGTGGGAATTTTTAACATCCGTAAGGATTTTTGTAATTCCTCTCATCCCCAGGTAAAATTGTAGGGAAAATTTAAATCACCCTTCCCCCCCTGGCAAAAGGAGGGGAAGCTCAGAAATTCACAGACTGGCAGTGGCTTTGTGCCCCTTGGGTACTTTGTAGCTCATCCTTTTTGGCAAAGCTTGAAAATGTCACCCAGGTCCTATATATTTCACCCACTCTGTCCCTAGCAGCTGCAGACCTCCCTAGGCTCAGTAAATTCTAGAGTTGTGGGGGGAAGGGAAAGGATGGATTGGGCCTGTGGTTAGCATTTCCTAAAGCTCTGCCTCCAAAAATTGTCTTCACTGCAAAACCAGCCCCTGCTGTCTGCTCTAGGTAACCTCCATACTTTTCTGTCCCAGTTATTTCTGTTTGACCTGTTTCTTGATTTGTAAAGGGAAAATAATAATGATGGTTGTTATAGGATCAAAATGATAATGATTGTAAAATGCTTAATGTAATGTGTAGCATGTTAGATACAACATTATTATTACCTCTCTATAATTTACTGTAATTGTTAACTTTTGAAGTGGTTTTTGAATACTGAAAGTAATAAGTTGAAAAGTTTTCTATATGTGATAATCTGGAAATGTAACTGATGTCATCTGAAATTTATTGTTTTTGTATTTCCAAAATTATATTGTATTGCTAAAATTCTCTTAGATTTTGAAAATTGAGAAGACCATTATGTGATAGAAATGATATCATAACAATTTTAATCTGATTTTGATATATGTGAATTGGGTTCTTTTAAAGGATGTGATGAAAATTTGATGATTTTAAACTGTCATATTTGGTTTAGAAATGCATTTACCTAAACTGATAATAGCTAGTTTCAAATATTACATACACAATAATGTTTAGGGCTTTGTTACATTTCTATAGTCTAAGTATGAATGGGTTAAGAAGCTGATAGCTTAAGAAATTGTGACTTCCAAGTTTTGTCTTTATTTAAATGGAAGTTCAGTTAAAATTGTTTTGCTATTGTGGTACTGGAGAAATCAAGGAGAACCCTGCCCCCAGCCCCTAACTAAAACCCCAGCTTGCATAATAAAGAATGGACTCAGACCTTTTGGCATTTAGCAAATGTCCCTGGGGCTCCGGTGACTCCTCCAAGGAATGTCAATAGATAAGATTATCCCACTTAATGATAACCTGTCAGAATCTTTGATCTGTCAGGACCTTTGTTCCTGTACCCCAGGACTACCCTGTGACCTGGCATGTAAATTTCAAGAGATAATTAACCACTGCACCCTGTATTTTCTATAAATACTACGTCATCACCCCAATTTGGGGTCATTCTGATTTGAGTTGAACCCCGAATGGACGCTGGCTAATAAATTCTCCATTTAAAACTTATACTCTGGGGGGCAGCTAGGTGGCGCAGTGAGTAGAGCACCGGCCCTGGAGTCAGGAGGACCTGAGTTCAAATCTGGCCTCAGACACTTGACACATGTACTAGCTGTGTGACCTTGGGCAAGTCACTTAACCCCAACTGCCCTGCCAAAAAGCAAAAAAAAAAAAACAAAAAAAAACAAAAAACTTATACTCTGTGGTGTGTCTCACTCGCTCTTGGTATAACACTATGAAATCAAGTAAGAAATTGAGGTTGTTAACTGAACCAAGGACTTTGGCACCATCTAGCAATCTTGTGTATTTATACAAAGGCCTTGTTGGTCCTCTTGTAATTTAAAGTTTTCAGTGTAGAGGAATTCCTATGGAAAAAGTTTTTAAAGTCCTGGTAAACCTTGTTATTGTGATAAGGCTAATTTAATTGAGTATGTAATTTATAGTAACTAAGTGTCCTCCCCATTACAACACCTTTTTGACTAAGGAAAGGTTTTTGCTTTAAGGAAGAGGAGAGAGACACATATCATTTTAAAACTTTCCAAATAATTTTCTTTACAAAAGTTTAGTGGCTATTCCTCTTAACATCAGGATAAATTTTAAACTGTTTTTAAGGAAGGGAAAATACTTTAAAAAAGAGCTTAGCTGTTCCACCCTGGGAAAGTTATCTAACCTCTTTTAATTGCAGGTTCTTTAATTGTAAAATGAGGGATTAGACTCAGTAGCCTTTAAGATACCTTCCATCTCTAAAAATTGGTGAAATCTGTGCTAGGCTGGCTCCCATGGACCAACATGCCTCAGAGGAAAGATGTCAGCTCCGGAGGGATGGGAGGTGCTCAAGAATGCAGTTAGTAAGACACAAAACAGAACAAGTCCAGTGAGGAGGAAAAATGGGATTTGATTGAAGAAATCATGTGGTTGCACAGGGAAACTCTCCAACCAGCAGATTTTAAAAAGAAATGCAGAGAAGGTGGAAGAAAGATGAGGTAATGGAATGAATGTACAAGTCTGGCAAAGTCAGGGAAAAAGAGTGTGAGGGATGCTTCAACTCAGTGGGAGCTGAGGCTGGTGACAGAAGCTCCAAGAATAAGAATGAGAGTTTCAAAAGAAACTGCTGCTGGGAGAAAGAGGCGGCTCAATGAAGGCTGAGGACTGTGGTTTGGGGGAGCATGAGACAATGATCACAGACAACACAGAGAAGGGATTGCTGCTCAATATATATTATGCTTCTGTTTTCTCTGCCAGGGAGAAGAATCTTTGCACTGGAAATAGTAGAACAAAGATGCTTGACAGGGAATTTATATCTAAAGATAAGTAAAGAGATGGTGAGAGAATCCTTTTCTGCCCTTGGTGAATTCAAGCTCAGATGAACTAAATCCCAGAGTCCTGCAAGAACAGGCATAGGGAACTGCAGAGATACCACCAGTGAAGTTTGAAAGAGCATGGAAAATGGAAGAAGTGTCATGAGACTGAGACCGGAGAAAGACAAATATGGTCCTGATCAAAACAGAAAGAGGATAGCCTGCGAACTCTGGGCCTTTAGCTTGTCTTCCATTTCTAGGAAAATTCGAGGGAAAGCACCATTAAAGCTATGCTTGGTAAATATTTACAAAGGGAAGCAGTAGTTAGCAAGAGCCAGTGTGTCTTCATCCAAGGCAACAGGTCAAGCCAAACTCACCTGATTTCCTTTTATCATGGAATCACCAAGCTCATTGATGAGGCAATACTGGGGATGTGGTTTACCTGGATTTTAGCTAAGCCTTTGATAAAGTATTTTATGCTGTACTTGTGGAGAAGAAAGAGAGACATGGAGACAATAGCTGGATTCATTACTGGTTCCATGTCAATATGGCAGAAAGTCTCCAATGGAGCACCCCCGGGATCTATGCTTGGCTCTGTTCAGTTTAGCATTTTTTATCTGTAACTTGGATTAACTTATATGGTAAGTCCATCAGATTTTATGATGACACCAAGCTGGAAGAGAGAGCTAAATGAGAGGCAGGATCCCAAAGGGTCTTGACAGGTTAGTGTATTGGGCTGAATCTAGAAGGATAAAATTTTATCTATTCCTAAAGTCTGGACACATAGACAAAAATGCATATTTTCAATAAATGAAATGAATGAAATTTTTATTTAATTGTAATATTAACAAAAAACATCTTAAATATGATTTCCACCATTTGTGATGCAAAGGTTGATGCGCTTTGCAAGATTCATGTGAACTTGAAGTAATAACTCCATATTGCTGTCAATCACCTATGTGTCCAGACTTTAGGAACACCCTGTATATTTATCTAAAAAGATAAAATTCACTAGGGGTCAATGGAAAGTCTTACACTTGGGTACAAGTAATCAACATCACAAGGTGTAAGATGGTAGAAGCATGGTTCAGAAGCAGGTGTTCTGAAACAGACAGTGGTATGCTGGATATGTTTAACAACTGACTCTGAAATGTTTTGTCTACTTTTAAGTTAAATATGCACTAATAACATTTTCTCCATCACTTTCTTAAATCTAGACAATCAACAAAACAATAAATCAAACCCAGATTTGTAGTATTTGCTGGCCTCTGAGGCATAAATGCTCATCTGGAAAACTTAACAATTTGTTCTTGACAGTAGGTTAAAGCTGGCTCCAGCACACCCCAAGAGTGATCTGGGGGGGTTTAGGAGACTACATGCTCAATGTAAACTGCATCATGATGAGGCAGCCCGAAATGCTAATGCCGTATGATAGTGTACATTGACCTTCTGGGAAGAGTGAGGCAATAGTCTAGGTTTCACAGAACTGACCACAATCGTCCAAATGAGGTCAGTCAAGTAGTATAGCAATGGGACTATCTGAGAAACTTATGAGCATCCAAAGGACAACAAAGGCAGTGAAGGACCTTGAAGACTATAACATATGAGGGTCAGTTGAAAGAACTGGGGATATTTAGCTTGGTGAGGGAATTACAACAGCAAGGGGTGGTGGGAATTGAATGAACCACACTGATTCCATCTTGTGACTCAGTTCTGGAGCCAGCGCAATTCTCTTTCAAGTCAATTATGGGTTGAATCCAATTTCTGTCTTGTGAGAAAACTTTATTCAATTAGGAGAAGTGTGAGAAAACATTATTGCGTTGTTTGAAACGAGCCCTACATGGCTGGGAAGCTGGATCACTCAACCTGCTGCTTAAAGATTCTTAAACTAAGGACTGAGGTTTTGCTGACCAGGAACCCAGTCAGATCTGAAGGTTGGTGCAAGGAGTTTTCTCACAATTACACATCTTTAGCAATCCATATGTCTTATCTGAAAACTGGTCCTGAAGTGGTTAATTGGTTATTGTTTCTATGTTCCTAGGATTGAATACAGATACTTGAGGGGAGTGGGACACCTCTTTTTTTTTCTGATTTCAGGACACTTTCCCTTCCCAGCTTAAAAAGTTTCTAGTTGTTCATCCAATTAGAAACCAGATTACTTAATTTTAAATCCTGGTTAATTGTTACCTTTTAATTAATTGGTCATATTTGATTGTTTTTAATGCATGAAAACCTATCATCTCCTGTATTCTGGGTCCAGTGCCAAAGCTGAGGGGCCTGGTCCCAGTTTGTTAGGCAATTGGCATACATTGCTTAATGAATGGATATTCTTGGAAACTTGAACCTTTTTTTCCTCAGTCATTCAGACACACTGGAGGAGAGTAAGGAGGGACATGCTGTCCCTTAATCTACACAGCAGTATAGGGCAGGGGCAGGATGAGATTCATCTTTAATACTAGTCAGAGAAGGGTTCTATGTCTCTCTGAGGCAACTGCTCCTAATTTATACAATTTTCTGCTTCTTATGATGTCGTCCCAATGAACCTCCTCTTGTGGACCGGGTCATGTGGATGTAGGTAGAGGCTAAAGAGAGAGGGAAACAGGAATTGGGTCTGGGTAATGGAATTCAGGCAGATTTACCAGGGTGGCCACCAAGGGCTGGGACAAGTGGTTAGAAGAAGGTGAGAGGTAGTTGCTCCTCTTCCAGAGGAGGTGGAGTTCCAGGAAGTTGCCACCATTCACAGAGACCAGAGGCTTTGGATCAGAGGACTCATCCCCTTGACCAGATCAGAACTCAACCCTTTTCCCTGTCCATGAGCGTGCAGAAGAGGCCTACTCTAGACAAGGCTGGCCTGTGCAAACACTAGTTAAAGAAATTGGGATTGTTCAGCCTGGGAAAGAGAACACTTGGGGGTCTTGTGATTAGTACTTTCCTTCTCTTGAAGAGATTTTCACTTTGTGGACACCTTCCATTTCTTTAGCTCCGTACAAGTTTCCTCTCCCCTCCCCTCTCCCAACTCCTCTAAGCTTCTTGGAGTCGGCCATTGCTTTTTTTCTTTTGTAGGCCCAATACCCACAGGCTCTAAATAAATGCATGTTAAATTGAGACTTTGATCGCTGGCTTTGCAGTTAGACATTTTTGACTGGATGCCAGCGTGCTAGAAGAACCTGGAGCATTGGTGAGTAGGTGGGTGGGTGGGTGCAGCCACAGAGACAGATTTGAGCTCAATTCCTCCCAGGCAGAGCTGCTCCCAGGCAGCCTTGAGAGGTAGAGGGCTCCCTGTCATGGGAGGTCTCCAAACAGAAGCTGGGCTCTTTCCTCTACCTCATGCTGCCAACTGCCCCACTGAGAGGGACTCACATTACTCCTGGCAAAACAGGTTCTGGAGGGCTGGCCCATGCCTGGGGCTGTAGCTCCAGGGGGCTGGTTTTCAGGCCCTCCATGTACCCTCCTCTCCCAGTGTCCTGAGCCCTGGCTCCTGGCCCACACCTCCTAGGCCTCTTATTGGCTAGTCCTGAAGGTGGGTCCTCTCTCTCTACATTGATCTCCAAAAGGACTTTCAGCCTCTCCTCTCCCTTGGTCCAGAGCAGAGCCAGCAGGTGGCTTGCTATGAACTGACCCTAGAGGGAAAGCTAACAAAGAATTTATCACTGACCCATGGTAAGATCTTGTGGCCTGATATAAAAGATAAAAGTTGCATCCTGTTCTTGAATCTCCTAGCTCTGCACTCTCCTGGGAAGGATCTTCATTCAGCACTATGAGCACTGGCCTGGGATCAGCCTGGCTCTTGGGAGACCTCTCCAGCCTCCTCCAGACCTCACTCTTGCTTGGTTTGGTCCTACTGCTGCTAAAGGGGGCCCAGTTGTACTGGCGCAGGCAGTGGCTACATAGAACCTTCCAGAGCTTCCCAAGTCCTCCTGCCCACTGGTTCTATGGGCATCACCTGGAGGTAAGCAGAGCTCAGAAAGAAGTACAGGGAGGGGGGAGGCACTGGGGGGATATGTGAGAGGTCAGCCAGTCCATATGGCCACCGACACAATATCTACCCCCGTATGAGGTCCTGGCCTCAGCAATGCCTTCATTGCATGGAATCCCAGAATCCCAGGCACTCCCAAGGCCAGTTCATTGATCCATTTAGCATTTGTGTTCTCCAGCACCATAGGATCAGAGGGGCTTACATCTAGAACTCCAGGTTTATTGAGTCCAACCCCCTCTTTGGCCAGGTGAATACACTAAAGCCTATGAAGGTGAAATGACTCAGCATTGTAGATCTAGAGCTGGAAGGGGCTTCAGAGTCTTCTCGAACTTAGTCTTCTCTTTTTACGGATGAAGAGTCTGAGGCCAAGGAAGCAGTAACTGGCCTAAATCAATCAATCAATGAAGCAAGCATTTATTAAGGACCTGTTGCATAATTAAGCACTGTGCACCGGTACACATGTATATGAGGAAATACAAATGCATACTGAGTAATGTGGTGTTTCAACAATCTGGCTAGCAGCTGTTGTGGGGGTGTACGACCAACACAGCCCTGACAACAAGCACGCTACCAGCAGGCTGCAAAAGCACAGGTTCTTTTGATCTGCTTAACTAAGGAAAGCTACGAGACGGGGTTGACAAGCTTACTTTAATTCAGCATACAAATATCATTCACTTAGTTCAGGGGAAAAAGCCAGCACCCTGAACCTCGGAACAAATACAAACAAATTACAAACATCAGCAGACAGACTTTGTCTGATTCAAATCCCAATACATAGTTACCAGAGTTCAACAAAGTCTCAGCATCCAGGTTTATGAGCTGGAGGTCTCCTTAGCTACAGCTGCCCGGAGTCTCTGCATCAGCCCACCAGCACAAGTGAGAGCCCTTAAACAAACTACAAACAGACAGACCCAATACGATTCATAGTTACCAACATCTAGGTTCAGCCTGGGAGCTCAGAACAAGGGCTGGCCCAGAGTCACGTGAGCCACCACTGCTGTGGGAAAGCGCTCCAAATGTGAGAAAGCCAACCCCTGGTTTTATATCTTTTTCAGCGTCAGGGGTGAGTCACACATGCGACTTACCCACATGACCTAAAATCCTCACAAAGAAGCGACTTAAACCCACCTGGTCTAAGAGCCTCTGATGTCCCAAACCTATCACTCGAACTCATTTGTAAACTAGGCCCTCCCCTGAGTTAGCCCCACCTTGGGCCCCACCTTAGTTACCAATCCACACCCACATAGGTTTTACACCTAATAGGGGTTGGGGCCTTCGGCTTAGCACCTATTAAGGCTCAATGAAATACACTGAATTACTCAAAGGAAACAAACCAAACTCTTCAAGGGCACTTGTTGAACCAAGTGCTAAGAGCCCATTTTGCTTACCAACACACATGGTATGGAAAAAGGCACCAAATCTGGATGGGAACAAAAAAGGGCTCATGTGATTCACAAATCAGAGAAACACCATGTGGTCAGTGAGCCTGAATTTCAGCAAAGCATTGGTCCCGGCCTCCAAATCCACCTTGTGGATAAGACGGGAGCACGTGGGCTGGATAACAGGAGAATTAGGTGAATTTGGAATTGATCGAATGATTAGCCCTAATGGAGATTGGTTTCAGAGGAGAGTCTCTATGGGGTGCTGAAGGACTTCGTCCTTAGCTATAATGAGTTAAATATTTAATTGATGCCTTGCATGAAGACAGGTATTAGACTTATCAGATTTGCAGATGATGCAGAGCTGGACACTGAGAACAAAGGAATAATGCATTTCTTCCCCTTCCCCCCTTGCCCCGCCTCTCCATGGCCCCGCCCCACGCCTCCCTTTCTTTCATCTGGTGCAAACCATACCTAATTCCTCACAACATCATTCACTAGTGGTCGTCCATCCTCTACTTGAAGACCTTCAGTGATGGGGAATTCTCTTCCTTGTGAGGCAGCTCATGTTCATGTTGTTTAATGGATGAAAAAACTGAGGCTTGAGGGGGCTAAAGTAATTTGCTCACGGTCACATCGTTGGTAAGTGGCAGGAACAGGGGCTCAAGGCTGGGACTACTTGACTTGGGCAAGTATTATATTGAGGATGCTCCTGAGCCCTCTGGCTTTGGGACCTGAGTTTCAGAGACCTGTTGCCAAGAATGGGGGCAGGGGGCTGCACTGAGCTGGGCAGAACAAATAAGTCTTGTAGTTGGATGCTGAAGACCAAAACTACAGGTACACCGGAGTCAGTGTCCAAGGTGCTCCAACCTCCTTCCCACCCCCAACCACCAGCAAGTTCTGTTGATCTTGGCTGTTCTCCAGGAACTGAATTAGCCCTATGACCCGTTGCTTGGGTGCTTAGGGGTCAGGGGCAAAACACGGCCAAAGTCAGTTGGTCAGTCAATAAGCATTTATTAAGTGCTTGCTATATGCCAGGTATTCTGTTAAGTTCTGGGAAGATAGATACAAAAAAGAAAGTCAAGCTCTGCCCTCAAGGAGCTTACAATCTAATGAGGGGAAGATAATACACAAAAGGAGACTAAAAAGGGGATGGGGAGAGGTACAAAGGAGTGTCACTGGTTTGGAAATGAAGAAATGACTGTTCTGGACTGTCCTTAAATGGAGGCTTCGGGAGAAGCTCTACCATCCAATATCCACTCAGTGGGGTCCCAGGAAGAAAGGGTATGGGGAGGTGTGAGCACCAGGTCTGATGGCATCTCGAAGCATGAGTTTCTTGGAGCCATGATGAAGACCATGGGGAAAGCAGTTTGCCAGATACAATTACTACCCATATCACAGAGTGGCTGTGAAGGGAGCCCTGTATAAACCTGAATCAATCTGACTGGTGTGATTATTCCACTCTCCCTCTCCCACTTACTCTCTGCATACTCTGGACAAAACAGACCATTCTCTATCCCCTAGCATTATGAAAATTCCACCCAAGGGTCAAGGCCTAGCTCTAACCCTAAATGCCTCCAGGAAGCCTTCCCTGATTTTCCAAGCTAGAAGTGACCCCTCTCTCTCTTCTGAATTTCCATTAGGCTGAGCTTGTGACTCTCTTTGGGTCCTAATCACACAAGATTATAAGATTTGGAGCTGTAAGTGACCTTAGAGATCATTTACGTCATCATTATGTTAGAGATGAGGAAACAGCTCCACAGAGAGGAGCTGGAAGACCAGCCCAAGATCATATGGCTAACAAGTGGCAGAGCCATGACCAAGAGACCTGAATTTGTTTTTTTTTAAATCTCTCTCTGTCTCTCTGTCTCTGTCTCTCTCTCTCTCTCTCTCTCTCTCTCTCCTTCTGTCCTACCCTTACTGGGAAAAAAACACCATAACCTAAAAGTAAAAACCTCATCATAAACATGCCTAGTCGAGCAAAACAAACTCCTACATTGGCCCTGTCCCAGAATGTATGTGTCTCAGCACTCTGGCATGAGGTGAGTGGTATGCTTCACCTTCAGTCTTCCAGATTCAGTGGTTTGTCATTGCACTGATGGGAGTCCTGGAGTCTTTCAAAGTTGTTTTAAGAGACCTGTCTTTGACACGCAGGAGAAGTTTACTTTGGCCCAAATCATTTAGACTTTCTGAGTCTCAGTTACCTTATCTGTAACATAGAGATCATAGCATTCATATTACCTGAGGAAAAACTCTCTGTGAGTTTCAGTAGCATAGAAATGGGAACTGTTGGTTGCCATTATTTTCTTTTTAAAAAATGAATTTTAATTATTTTGTTAAATATTTCCCAATTACATGTAAATTTTTTTAGCAATCATTTTGCAAACTTTTGAGTTCCAAATTATCTCCCTCCCTCCCTCCCATCCCTCCCCGCTCCTTGAGAAGGGAAACACTGATTTTGGTTATACGAGTGAGGTCATGCAAAACATTTCCATATTAGCCATGTTGCAAAAGAAAGCAGAAACAAAATAAAATAATAAAAATGCAGAAAGTAACAAAAGTCTGCCTCAATCTGCATTCAGAGTTCATCAGCTCTCTGGAGGTGGATGGTATTTTTCATCATGGGTCCTTTGGAACTTTTTATATCATTGTCTCAATCAGAGTAGCTAACTTGTTCACAGTTGATCATCTTTATAATATTCTGGTTACTGGTACAACGTTCTGGTTCTGCACACTTCACTTTGCATCATTTCATATGTCTCCCCAGGTTTTTCTGAAACCGTCCTGCTCATTATTTCTTATAGCCCAATAGTATCCCATCACAATCATATGCCACAACTTTTTCAGTCATTTCCCAATTGATGGGTATTCTTTCCAATGTCCAATTCTTTGCCACCATGAAAAAAGCTACTATAAACATTTCTCTACATATAAGTACTTTTCCCTTTTCTTTGATCTCTTTGGGACACAGACCTGGTAGTGGCATTTCTGGATCAAAAGGCATGCACAAAGTCTGAGTCTGAATCTGAGTCTGTTTTCACTGCCTGGCCATGTTCCCAGCCAACTACTTGACCCTTGAGTTTTTCGTCCAGGTATGACTGCTTGTAGAGTATAGAGTACTTTGTTCCAAG
This sequence comes from Trichosurus vulpecula, assembly GCF_011100635.1. Taxonomy (NCBI): domain Eukaryota; kingdom Metazoa; phylum Chordata; class Mammalia; order Diprotodontia; family Phalangeridae; genus Trichosurus; species Trichosurus vulpecula. Next base: position 32,519,168 of record NC_050576.1, on the reverse strand, counting down.
CTTAAGGGGATGTGCTGTCATTTTCAAAGCTATTTCTATACAGCCAGCTCTGCCACACTAGCACTCCTCCTTCCCCAAGAACTGCCAACCCGGACCTGATGAAAATCTTCAGCAGGCTCTGCACTCCTGCTCTGATCTGCCACTTAATTCCTCCCACCAGGTGGGCCTGGGGCCAGAAGCAATTGCAGCTGTAGTTCTGTAGCTACATCATCTCCGCTGCCCCTGGGGCAGTGGCCAAACAGCAAACTCCTTCCACTCTGTCCCTGCAGCTGTTCCCACTAACCTTCCCTGTTGTATTTGGTGTTTGTGGGTTGAGAAGTCTGGTAACTGCCACAGCTCACTGATTTAGGGCACTAGGGTTTGTTCCGCCCAGTTCCTGGTCTGGTTGGTCCTGCCACCGCCCACGCTGAGCTCCGCTCCCCTCCACTTTTTTTTTGGTTTGTGTTTTGACCGCAGGGTGGGATCCCTGCCTGCCATGGTAATCAGGCCAGGGTTGGGTAAGCAGACAATTTTTAGGGCACCTTTTTTTAGCCCCTTCCTCTCCCCAGGAGGTGAGCAATTCAATCCTTAAAAGGCTACTCAGACACCCAGAACACTGCTGTATCCCACTACTGCTTCCAGTGAGAACACAACCCTACTGCTTGGGCTGCTTGTGTGTAGTGTTGTGACTACAGCTCCCAGTGTATCCACACCTGCTGCTTTGTCACTTGCCTGTCACCACGGGACTTTGAGATAGGTAAAAATGGTAAAATGCTATGGGAGATGTCTTTTGATTCTTGCACAAATTGGATTTAAGTGAGGCAGAGTTGCATGAAGTCATTAGCCTCAGTCTCTTCCAGAGTCATCACAGAGTAGTGGTAGGACAGAGTCAAGATGACTGGTGATGGCTCTAGGTGCAGTGTATGACCTTGGTGTCTTTGATGTCTAACCTCTCTAAGTGCTCCGTAGTATTTGCTTCATCTGGCTTCATGGCTGTTGGAACAAATTGTTCTCAGCCACCCCTTCCACCACGTGAAGTCTTCTTATGCTTGGGGTAGACAGCCCCCCCTAACTCACCCATGGGTTTGAGACCCCTTGGTTACCCTCAACCTGGTTTGGCCCATCTGCCAAAATGGTTTACGGGGGTGTGGCTGCTGTGCATGCTACAGCTTCCGGGAGCCACAGGTGAGAGTTAGGTGGATCAGGTAGACACCAAAGATGGAAAGCAGCTCTCAATATGTAATTAGGCACATACAAGAAATATATAGAGTAGATAGGATGTAATTACAAAGCAGGTGAGATTTGAGCTGAGTCTTGAAAGAAGTCAGAAAAGCTAAGAGGTGAAGGTGAAAAGGGAGAGCATTCCAGGCAGGGGGCATAGCTAACACAAAGGCACAGAGTCAGGAAATAGAATGTCATGCATGAGGGATGGCCAATAGGTTTAGTTGGATCACAAAATGCACAAAAAGGAGTACAGTGGAGGAAGACTGGGAAGTCAGGAAGGGGTGCCAGGGTTTTAAATGCCAAAAGCAATGAATGACTCTTTCTAAACTGTAATTATTTTCCCTTTGGTCTTTTTATTTTAATACGTGTGATTAACATTGCAATACATTCTGATCAAATATTCCATTAAATGGTATTCTTGCAGACTTTGCGTGCTCAGTGAAGCCCACTTTGCCAACTCCTTTCCTTGTCTCTCCAAGGGGTATCCATGAGCCATCCTTGTATCTGGCTGCAACATCCTTCTTCCTTTTGGTTTTTCTTGTAACAAGAATATCAAAATTAATGGATTCAATTCCTGTGGCAATACAGCCAATCATTGGCCATGGGGCAAGGTTCTCAAATTTGAAGTATCATCAGCCTACTAAAGTGTGCGGATGCTCTAAAAATGGCAATTCTTACCTTACCCTGCCTCTCTTCCTGCCAACCCAATCATTATCACCACTGCAGAAATGGAGGGGGCCTACCCAGGACCGACAGCCATTTCGCAATTTTTTGTTTCATGCATTGTCATGATCAATCAAAATTTCATTACCTTGTGGCCACTTATGTACCTCTTTTATTAGGTCCTTGGAAAATAGATTCAAAGTCATTCTACAGGTATCAGGCTAGGACTTTGTGGAGGAGAGAGTAAAAATAAAAGAAAGGAGGGAAAAAAAGAAAATCAGGGGAAGGTAAAGATAGGAGGGGCAAAGTGCCAAAAAGAGATGGGAAAGGATGAGATAAGGAGCACAGTAGAAGAGATAGAACTGGCAAGGAGAAGGGCTATCTTCCTCTCAGACTGGAGAAAAGGAGAGTATGAGGGATGATGTTGGGATTTGTAGTGTGGAGTGGGGTAGACGAAGAAGATTGAGACACATGACCTTGACTTTTTTTTCCAATGAAGTATGGGGTCTTCAAGGGCAGCTAGGTGGCACAATGAGTACAGCACTGGGCTTGGAATCAGGAAAGACTCCTCTTCATAGTTCAAATCTGACCTCAGACACTTAACTGGCTGTGTGAGCCCAGATGAGTCACTTAACTCTGTTTGCCTCAGTTTCCTCATCTGTTAAATGAGCTGGAGAAGGAAATAGCAACAGTTTCCTCATCTGTTAAATGAGCTGGAGAAGGAAATAGCAAACCACTACAGTATCTTTACCAAGAAAACCTCTAATGGAGTCACCAAGAGTTGGACATGACTGAAATGTCTCAACAACAATAGGGTCCTTTGCTTAGATGGAGTAAGAACGTAATGCTCACATCCTGGTTGGAAAGTGAAGATACAGACACCTGGAAAACAATAAGATAGGAGATCAGTAGCAGTTCTGGACAATGAATGGTGGCTCTAACACTTTGTAGCTGGTAGGACTCCCATCCACCCAGTTATCATCCATCTACCTATCCATATGTTCATCCATTCATCCAACCGCCCTTCCATGTTTTAGCCACCATTCTGCATTTCTGCTCTTCCTCTCTACATCACTTTCATTCATTGGTTAAGTGGCTATAGTGTGAAAGGCACTGCCATTGGTGCCACTAGAGATACAAAGACAAAAAATGAAATTGTCCCTGCCTTCAAGTAGCTTATATTCTCTGCTAGTACTACAAAAGTACAAAGCATTTTCTGATTTTCTTTGAGAGATGGGAAGAATGCCCAATGGCACATCAGGGAAAAAATCATGCCAGCTAGTGGCAGGTTTACACTTGATGTCAAAAAAACCAAACCTTTGTAATCCTGAAAGGCATCCAGGAATAGGATGTCTGAGAAGGCAGACTTCCCTTCACTGCGAGTCTTCAAGTAGAGCCTGGATGAATATTATCTTACCTTTCTTTGTATTCTTTGTGCTTAGCATGATGCCTGGCACTTAGTAAGTGATTCATAAATGCTTATTGACTATTGACTGTTATTTGTTGGGGATGTTGTAGATAGGACTCTTTTTTATGTCTGGCTTGGATGAGGTGATCTCTGAGATCTCCCCTGCCAACTCCAAGGGTCTGTGATTCTGAAGTTGGGGTCATCCCCTTTCTAAAGAAAGAATGGCAACTTTTATTTTTTTGAATGTGAAAAGGCTTAGGAAATAGTCCTTCTTGGTCAGATTCTTAGAGGAGCAGAAGACCAGAGGGAACACAGCGGTGGCCATTGTTTGTCCTGGGACTCAGGCAAATGTCAGAGCCACAGGATCTCCAAGCTGGAAGGGACACCCAAGAGCCACTAGACCAATCCCCAAACCTAGGTGGGATTCCTCCAGCTTATACTTGAAGAACGAGGGACATAGAGGAAAGAGGGCTGTGTTTGGGGTCAGAGGCCATGGGCTGCCATGCTGCCTTGGCCACTCGCTATAGAGGCAGCCTTGGGAAAGGTCCTTTCCACTCCCCACTCTCAAGTTACTCCACTATAAAATAAGAGGGTTAGACTAGGTTCCCTTGAGTTGTAAATTTCAGGAATCTTTAGTGGCTGGGGATGCAAGCATCTATTAAGCTCCTGCTGTGTTGTATGGAGGGACAGGGGACACAAAATCTCAGAGACTGTAGTCTCTGCCCTCATGGGCATGCAGATCTAGTAGAGAGATAGGACACAAATATAGGTAACTGGCTTAAAATAATTCATGATAAGTGGATTACGTAGCTAGCATTTATATAGCACCTTCTGTATGTTAATAATAACAATAGCTGGCACTGTTATGTATCAGGCACTGTGCCAAGTGCTTGATCAATATTTGAGCCTCACAGCTGTCTTGGACTGGAGATACTACTATCATTGCCATTTTACAGAGGAGGGAAGTGAGTCAGAGAGAGGTTTAAGTGACTTGCCCAGAGTCACACAGATGTAAGCGTCTGAGGTAGGATTCGAACTGAAGTCTTCCTGACTCCAAGCCCAGAGTGCTATCCACTGTGCCACCAAGATGCCCATGAGAGGTATAAAGAAAGATCTGGGTGAGGTTTATGGGAGGAAGTTTTTACTGATCAGAGGGAGAGGGATCATGAGGAGGTGTGTGCACTGCCTACCCCTGGCCAGAGCCCTCCATTATGAGTCAGCTTAGTTCTTTATCAGGTCTAGTACCCCACCCCCACCCCTCCAGCTGTCTCTAACCCTGCTCCTGTGGCTCCTGTGACCCAGGGAGGCTTGGGCAGGTCTGCTGAAGGTCATCTTCGGCTCTTCTTTGCTCCCAGAACCCTGTGCCTTCTCGGCTTCTCTGATTGATCTGGCCTGGGGCCTCTGTCTCCTTTGCACAGAGTCGGCTCCCTGGGCACTGACCCCTCCTCTTGGCATCCAGCTTGAGCACCTTTGATTTTGGCTCCAGGGCCCTCCCCTTGCATAGATTTCTGGATGAGCTTTGATCTCTGAACTTCAGCAGGAAGCACAGACCTTAATTTCTTTCTATTCTGTGAATTCTAAGAATGAAGGTTCCCAGTCTTACCTAAACTTTCTATCTCCCCCAGGGAGAGTCACGAGGCTCTCTGCACAGCAAACTCATGATCAGTGTTGTTGAACTACATCAGATTTTTTTTAAATTTAAATTTTCAGTTTCAAATTCCCTCTTTCCCTCCACCTCTCTTCTACCCGCTGAGAACGCAAAAAAATACAATACCTTTATGCATATGAAGTAAATTAGACTTTAAGTATAGCTAAAAATATAACAAGCTGGACATGGGATGCATTTCAGTCTTAGGGAATGGTGTGAGCAAAGGTGATGAGAAAAGACAGTAAGATTAGCTCCAGATGTGGAGTGTCCTGAGTGTCAAATTTCTATCTTTATAGGCAATAGAGCTTAAGGGTTTTGAGCGAAGAACTGATATGACCGTATTTCTGTGAATGGAAAATGATTCTGGAGGCTGGCGCTGGCTGGGTTGAGAAGAGAGACAGGCATATTATCAGGAGGCCACTGCTAGCGAGAGGGCATCCTAGGGTGGTGGCCATGGCAGTAGCGAGGAGAGGATGGAGGAGGGAGGGGACGATGGGTGAGGGAAGGGCTGCCCTTCACCCTTTTTCACAGATCTCTTTTTTTTCTCAGCCTACGCTCTTCTATATTCAGCCTTAAGAGTCCAAGGCTCTGGGATGACACGTTCCGTCTGGACAGCTCTAGAAGATTGATATATCATGCCTTGTTAGGCCTCTGTCCAGAGTTCACTCATTCACTCACCCAATGATCATCTATTACCTACTATGTGCCAGACACTGTGCTTGGCACTAGATATATGAAACAAAAACCAAAACTTATCTCTGAATGAGTTTCCATTCTAACATGGGGACAACATCTATATCTATGTATATGTCTATCTATCTATACACGAGAAACTGAGCAGTGAAGTGGTAGGGAGAAGGGGGACCAAGAAAGTGATCATATAGAAGGTGGAGTTTGCACTGACTCTTGAAGGAACTTACAGATCAGGGGTGGGGAACCTGTGGCCTCAAGGCTGCATGTAGTCTTCTAGGTGCTCAAGTGTGGGAAGGAACGCATAGATGGGGGGGCATGTGGTCTCGAGGCCACATATTCCCCACTCTTGGCATAGATCTTAAGGGAACCCAAGAAAAAACATGTAAAGGAAACACACTTAAGCTTTGCCAGACAAACAAAGACCTGTGTTGTCTCAATAGCTCATTGTAATAAAAGTGAGGGACAAAGTTTTACTTAATTCCTTGCTTCCCCATTTCTTGGCTTTAGTCCTTAGCTACTGCTTCTCTCAGCAGCCACATGAATGATCCTCTTCTCTCTCTAAGAGATGCTGCTCATCAGACTCCCCTTTTCTGGATAGAGGACCACATCCCTAAACTCTCAAACTTAGGGCAATTTATGAGACAGCCCCTTCTCTGACTAGGGTAGGTTCTGGTATGCTGCTGTTAAGGAAATCCTTCTCCTCTCTCTAACTAGAGGCCAGGGGCTCAGGAATGGCATTGTCCATGAATCACCCCCTTGGTCACCTAAGGAAACCTGAAATTCTGATCAGGTTAAACAAGCAAGTAAATGAAGCTGCAAAATTTTTCTCCCTGCCCAAAGGTGCTATGCTCTTGCTAATTATCTAGAAGAAAGAAGGGTAAAGGTGACAAAGGAGTGAAAAAATGCAAGGCAGGTCTGCTGGTCCACCTTCATAATTTAGCACAAGGGGTAATCACTCCACTCCCAACAAAGTCTGTCTTCCTGAATCTGGTGTTGTTCAGTCATTGTCACATCCAACTCTTTGTGACTTTGGGGACCACAGCATGTCAATACCGGCCATGGTTTTTTTTTTTTTGCAAAGGTACTGGAGTGGTTTGCCATTTCCTACTCCAGCGGATGAAGGCAAACAGAGGTTAAGTGACTTGTGTCACTGGTGAAAAGATGCTCCAAATCACTACTGATTAGAGAAATGAAAATTAAAACAACTCCAAGATGCCACATCATACATATCAGATTGGTTAACATGAAAAATAGGAAAATGATAAATGCTGGAGAAGATGTGGGAAAACTGGAACACTAATGCATTGTTGATGGAGTTGTGAAATGACCCAATAATTCTAGAGAGCAATTTGGACACACACCCAAAGGTCGATCAAACTGTGTATTCCCTTTGATCCAGCAACACCACGCTAGATCTGTATCCCAAAGAGACCATAAAAAGGGAAAACATCCACATGTACAAGAATATTTATAGCAGCTCTTTTTGTGGTGACAAAGAATTGGAAATTAAGGGGATGCCCATCAGTTGGAGAGTGGCTGAACAAGTTGTGATGTATGAATATAATGGAATACTATCATTCCGTATGAAACGGTGAACAGGTAGATTTCAGAAAAACCTGAAAAGACTTACATGTTACTAGTCATAGCTAGTAAATATCTGAGGCCAGATTTGAACTCAAGTCTTCCGTCTGGGCCCAAGGTTCCATCCACTGAGCCATTCAGTTACCTTTCCCTTAGTCTAAGCTAAACCATTAAACTACAGAGCAGATCCAGTCACTGCAACCTGTCTCTGTGGAAGATCCAAGGGACAGCTCTAAAACAATTAATTCATCTTGGGATGGCCCAGGCACTGAGATTTCATTAGGAGCTGAATCTTGTCCTATTGCCAAGCTTCTATTAGGCATGCCTTGGTGAAAAGAGACAATTTAAAGGCTCCCCCAAAAGACCCATTAAGCTGATCACTGAACTTCCCTAATTAATGTCCTTTAAACTCTTCCCCCGCCCCAAATTCGTAGTTGCAGCAAATCTTACTGGGTATGTCTTTGGGCACATTATCCTCACTTCCAGAAAGCTCTCTGAGGGACCTAGGAAAGCTCCAGCATCAGGAAATTTACCTGCTGCCAAGATGCTTTCTTCTTCACCCTCCCTAGGGTCCCTTATTTCCAAAATCAACCCATTAGCCTTTCGTGAGGGTGCTGAGCTCCCTTGGGTAGGCAGGTGTTGAGCCCCCACAGATCCCCTAACATATAACTCCACAAAGTCAACAAACGAACACAGTTTTGTAAAATCTCTCTAGCCTCGCATTTGCCTAGATGTTTGCAGAGGCCTGTTTCGACCCACAACCAATAATTAGGAAATAAATGTAAAAATAAGTAAGAGTGGAATGGTCAACTAATAAGAAAGGAAAAACAGACAAGATAAGAGGGGCAAAAACCCCATGCTTTCTTTCCAAGATGAAAAGGGGTCAGTCAATAAACATCTACCTATTAAGCACCTACTATGTGCTTGGCACTGTGCTAGGTACTAGGGATGCAGAAAGAGTCAAAAGACAGTCTCTGCCCTCAAGGAGTTTCCAGACATCACACAAACAGCTATGTACAAACCATTGACAGGATAAGTAGGAAATAATCAACCTCTCAGCCTCAGTTTCCTCATCTGCAAAATGGGGTAATAATAAGCACCTGCTTCCACAGGGTTATAAGAATCAATTGAAATAATGTATGTAGAGTACTTTGCACACCTAAAAGCACCCTATAAATGCTAGCTATTTTGATTATTATCATTCAGTCCCTAATTTGGTTGGTCAGTCCAGGAGGTTCTGAGCTTCTACTTTGTGCAAGACTCAGTGCTAGGGGCTGAGCCAGGGGCAAGGGGCACAGAAAACGAGGCAGACTGACATCTGCCCTGGCTGCCCTCACAGTGACTGAAGGCTGGAATCTGGTGAGATCAAAATGACAAATCCCACAGATTCATTGCCCTGCTCAGTCCTTAGACACACTGGAGCCTCTCCCTTCACTTGTGGGTGGTTCTGTTGCAGTTTCAGAAGGAAGAAGAATTAAAGGTGACAGTATCTTGGGCGCAGAAATTTCCTTGTGCCTTTCCCCGGTGGTTCTCCGGGTTCGTGGCGTTTCTCCAAGTCTATGACCCTGACTACATGAAAGTTCTGCTGGGCAGATCAGGTGAGAGGAGCTCCCCTACATGTCCTTTGCTCCTTGGGGGGGTCCTCTAATTTCCCTCCCCTCTCAGGACCCTCCTCAAAAATTCCATCCCAGTTCCCTGACAGGTGCCCTTTCCTCATCCACTCCCCATATTTTCTACTTAATGTTCACCACTCCAACCCCTCCCATTTTCTTCTGCTGCAGTATCCTCTGCCCCAAGGTCTGGCCCCATCTGCCCTTGGGGAGTTTCTCTAGAGGACACGGGGTTTGGACTGGGCTGCCTTTTGGATTACGTGTGCCCCTTTTTCTGTGTTTCAGATCCAAAAGCTAACTTAATCTATGGATTCTTGGTCCCCTGGATCGGTATGTTCAATCCCCCAAGATTTGGGGGGGCCCTACTTGCTACCTGTGCCCTGTCAAGTCCTTATCTTTCCCCTTATATCACTCTCTACCTACCCCCTGCTACCACCTTGTCCTGGCCTCTCATTCCCTCTTGCTGGACTGTTGTTCCTTTCTAACCAGCCTCCCCACCTGCTGCCTTTCCTCTCTCCAATCCTGCCACCCCTTGCTCAGAAGGACTTCATGGGCTCTCCACTGAGGACTGAGGAAGAGCCAATGGGATAATATTCGTAAAGCACTTAGTACAGCATGTGACACTTGAGAAATGCTTGTTTCCTTCTCCCTGTCCTTACTCCAGGGTAAAGTCCACACTCTCCAGACCTCCTGAGGAATCCAGCCTCCACATCCTTTCCAGACTCATATGGTCCCTTGCTCCCCCAGCCAAATGACTCCTTTCATCATCCCTTAGACACACCCTGGGCTTTCTCATCAAAGCACTTTTATCCATCTGTTTGCCTGAAATACCATTGCTCCCAAACTCCTCCCTGCCCCCAAAATCCCATATCTCTGGTTGTAAAAATGCACAGGGCACAATTCTTTTATTTAATCATTCATTTATTCCACAAACACTGACTGAGCTCCCATGATGTTCAAGTTTGGGCAGGGGGGCGTGTGTGTGCATGCGCACGCATGCGGGAGGGTAGTATGGAAATACTCGTAGTCTCTGTCATTACAGAGAAATCAGTCTCTTAGAAAATATATGGGATGTCCCTGTGATGCACGTCAGGCAGGATGTAAGGAGGGCTGAAGGAGTGTGTTGGGTGGGTACAGAGGAGAAAGAAACACCTGTCAGGTAAGAGGAATCTGGAACGTAGCCTTGGGCAGGAAGGAGGTAACATGACACTTGGCCCTTGAAGGGTGGTAGGATTTTAACAGAGATGGGAAGAAGGCATTCCAGGTGAACAAAATAATGCCAGTAAAGGGTCAGTGGTAGGAATGTGTTCAAGTTTCTCCTTGGAGAGTCCTTTCATGCATTCCCTCTCCTCAGGCCATAAGCCACCTAGACCCTTGAGGGCCTCTCTATGCCTCATCTTTGATCCTTTGTCTGTATCTCCTGGACTCAGGCAAAGGGCTCCTGACCCTGGATGGGCCAGTCTGGTTCCAGCACCGGCGGCTTCTGACACCTGCCTTCCATTATGACATCCTGAAGCCTTATGTGGCACTAATGGCTGACTGTGCCCGAGTGATGCTGGTGAGTCTCCCCCAAAGGTGCCCCTGTGCCCAGGTGGACATATAGACCCTCATGTGCCTATGCACATTGACACAGACACAAACATACACATATGCATGTACAACCCATGCCTCATGATACTTCATAAAATCCCAGAGCTAGAAGAGACCTGAGAGTCCCACTTGCTCACCCCCTGGACATGAAGCCCCACTACATCATCTAACAAGAGGTCACCCAGCCTCTGCTTGCTGACTTCCAGGGAGGGAGGGTTTGTTAACTTCCTCTCTCTGGAGTAGTTGTTGTTAGCAAGTCAGTCCCCATGTAACGAACATCTGTGGTGGGGGAGCAGGGCTTTTGGTGTGGTCACACCCTGTCCTGTCTTCCCCAAATGATGCTTCTCATGTTTTCTTGAGCTTCTCTGGGTCTGAGGGTACTGTTTATGGACTGCCCCTGGTCCAGGGAGTAGGAAGATGATGGGAGATATGAAGACAAAGGGGGGCTAGTATCTGTGCTTTTCTTTAGTCCCAAGAGACTCAGTCAGAAGTGTTGACTCAGTGGTAGGCACTCTGTCTGAGCCCTTAGTTGAAGAAGGGTAATGGAATTCAGTCATGGTAACTGGGAAAGAGTAGAAACGGTTGCTTGAGGCAAGTAGGAAGGTCCTCACCATTGCCTGAAGGGACATTTTATGTATGAGGAAAGGCTGTGGGAGCTGAGACAGACAGAAGGAAGCAAGGAGCAGCAATGGGGCAGTGGAAGTGGGAATGGAGAGAAGCAGCGGGCAGTGTCAATTGTGACCACTCTGAGATGAGATCAGCGCATTTAGGCATGCAAGCTGAACAGGGACCGGAGCTGACCAATGTATCAGCATCCATGCAGGCTCAAGGCCAGACACAAACCAGGATAGCTGGGGGTAGCCATGCAGGAGGGAGTCATTTCATAGCCCCTCCTCCCTGCCCCCCACCCCCATTCCAAGGAAGAAGTTAGTATTGAATCAAGGAGGACCTATCTTATCAGCAGGAAGCTGCTTCTGCAATATAATTACATGGCTTTGGGGGCCTGATTTTCTCAAGACCTGTTGTTCTGGCTCTTCTGTAAAGGAGTGGTCCTTGGTAAGGGTAGGACCCTGCTCAGGTTACTACCTCAACCTGCATTTGTATTAGTAGGCTGCTTATTCCTTCTCCTCAGGGTTCTACAAGGGTTAGATTTCTAGTACTGTTGCTCATGAGCCCCCACTGGTGAGCTACCCACTAACAATCAGGCAGACTTATTTAGCTTTTAGCAAAGGCATTTACCAAGATGGTATAACAAGAACAGTAGTCACAAAAAACCCCTTTCTTCTCCCTAGTGTGGGGTACACTCTCCTGTGAGTACACACAGCACCTATGGAGAGGGTGGGCACAATCTTAAAGAACAAAAGTAATGAGGCATACATGTAAAGAACACATGGGACAAACTCTTGGTTACAGTTAGTCCTTTGCTCCCTTCATTGAGTCCCCATGAAATTCCCCTTAGGCCTGGCTTTTGTTTGGGCTCTGAGGGTCAGTGCCTTATAGAATCTACAGCCAGCACTTCTATCCATCATGAGGGGTCACATTACCTGATGTTGTCTTTCCTCAGTGACTATTGCTCCTGGTTAGAGGTGTTATTTTCTACTACTTTAGTCTCTTTGATCCCAGCTACATGCACTTACTGTCTGCTTCTGGTTCAATCTCTCCAGTGACATGGTCAGGGGGTAGAGTGAGAAAAAAAGAAACTCTCAACTCTTCCCCACCACCATTATCACCAAAGGTCAATACCCTATAAGGGCTGTGGTTCCAACTCTCTTACAGAGATTATCCAAAATAGAATTCTTCTATTTTTGACTGGCTCTACTTGACTTACCGACGCTGAACTGCTTTGTTATTTTTATAGGTAGCCCCAAAGGTGTGACTTGACCTTCTCAACCAATCATAAGATGCTTCTTGTAAGGTTTCACCTGCATTTTATCCAATGATCAAAACCCCACAATCTTCTCAAATAAATTATGGATTTATTCATACAGTGTTTACATTTTGATGGGTTGGTTGATTCTATTGAGGTATCTGGGCTTTTTGTGATTACATCAATGGAGGTAGAACCTTGTCCTCAACACGAGGAAAAGGGCCAAATATGTCTTCAAGACTTGAGGGAAGTGGTGAAGCGAGTTCTCATCCCCTCCCCTCCCCCAGAGCCCCCTCTTCCACTATCCCAAACAGTCGGAAGGCAATTGAATGTCAGCAATGATTATGATACTGCCAAAAATTAATTGTTACATAGGCAGTAATAATACTTACACCTGAACCAGTCAGTCAACAGTCACTTATGAATTTCCTAGTATGTTTTAGGCATGGGGGAACAAAGACAAAAACAAAAATGGCGCCTGTTCTCAAGGAGCTTATGTTCTATTGAGATGATAGAATACATGAACCGAGAAGGAAATATACACTAAGTTCAAAATAATTAGAGTGATTTAGGGGACACTAACAACTGGAGGGATCATGAAAGACCTCCTGAAGGAGGTGGCACCAAAGATAATCCTTTGAGGGACCTAGGGGTTCCAGGAACTTGGTATAGAGAGAGAGGATTCCATGCATGTGGGACAGTATGTTCAAAGGTACAGGGGCAAGAGACAGAATATCATGTTCCAAGAAGAGTAAGTTTGGCTAGATTGAGGAATGCATGAGAAGAAATTATGTGTAATTTGTTGGAAAGATAAGCTAAGGCTAGATTGTGAAAGATTTTAAATGCCAGATAGAGGAGTCTTTATTTTATCCTAAAGAGAACTGGGGAGCCACTGGATCTTTTTTTTAATTCTTTTTTTGAGGTTGGGTCTCCCTATCTTTCCCAAACTGATGCCAGACTTTTGCTGTATCCATCAATTGGGTTTAGCCCTACTACAACCCAGAATACCTGGGCATAAGTGATTCATCAGCCTCAGTTTTCCCAGCAGCAGGAACTATAGGTGTGTACCATCTCACCCAGCCCCACTGGAACTTTGTGAACAGAGGAGTAATATGGTTAGCCCTGTGATTTTGGAAAATCATTTTGGTAGTTGGGTGGAGGATGGATTTTAGAGTCAAGACCAGTTAGGAAGCTATTGCAATAACCCAGGTATTGAGGGCCTGAACTAAGGTGGTTATGTTATGAGTAGAGGGAAAGGGAGAGATGCAAGACACGTTTCAGCAATGGGATGGAAAAAACTTAGAAATTGATTAAATATAGGGGTGAGTGAAAGTGGAAAGTTGGGAATGACTCCTAGGTTACAAACCTGGGTGACTGAAAGAATGGTAGTACCCCTAACAATAATAGGCAAGTTAAGAGCAGAGGTGGGTTTTGGGGGGAAAAGATGATGAGTTCAAGTTTAGACATGTTGAGTTTGAGACACCTGTAGGACATCCAGATGGAAATGTCCAATGGGTAGCTGGTGATGTGAGACTGGGATTCAGGAGAGAAGAGGGTATCTGTTTGAGGGTGATTGAGAGTGTCAAATGTTGCAGATAGGTCAAGAGGGATGGGGATTGAGAAAAGGCCATTGGATTTGGCAATTTTCTATTTTCCCTACTCCTGTTAAGGGTGCTACTATCTTCCCAGTCATCACAGGATCACAACCTAGGTATCCTCCTTGACTCCTCAATCTGTCTAGCCCCCCTATATGGAATCATTTGCCAAGTCCTGCCTTTTCTATCTCTGGTAACAGCTGTATGCCACCCCCTCTCTTCTGACACTGCCACTCCCCTGGTGTTGACCCTAATCACCTCATGCTTGGACTATTGCAATAGCGTGCTGGTTGGTCTGCTTGCCTCAAGTCTTACTCCACTTCAGTACATCTATCACTCAGTTGTTATATTGATCTTCCTAAAGTATAGGTCTGACCATGTTACTCCCCCATCCCCATTCAATCAACTCCAGTGGCTCACTGTTACCTCCAGGATCAGATATAAAACCCTCTGTTAAGGGACAGCTAGGTGGCGCAGTGAGTAGAGAACTGGCCCTGGAGTCAGGAGTTACCTGAGTACAAATCCGGCCTCAGACACTTGACACATTTACTAGCTGTGTGACTTTGGGCAAGTCACTTAACCCCAATTGCCCTGCCTTCCCCCCTGCCAAAAACAAAAAAAAAACCCTCTGTTAGCCTTTTAAAGTGCTCTATAACCTGGCCCCTTCCTACCTTTCCAGTCTTCTTATACCGTACACCCCACTATCTACTCTAGAACCCACTGACCATGGCTTTTTTTTGTTGTTCATCAGAAGACAATCCATCTCCAGTTCCTTGCTCTTTCATTGGCTGTCTCCCATGCCTGGAATGCCCTCCCTCCTTGTCTCTGACTTCCTTTTAGTTTCAGCTAAAGTCCCACCTTCTTCAGGAAGCTTTTCTCAATCCCCCTTAATGCTAGTGCCTTTCCTGTGTTGATTATCTCCAGTTTATCACATCTATAGCTTGTTTGTACATAGTTGTCTGCATGTGAGCTCCATGAGAGCACAGACCGTTTTTTTTCTTTCCAGGCACTGGAACACAACAGGTGCTTAATAAATGTTAGTCTGAGGAACTCAAGTCACAAAGGATGAGGACTGAGAAAAGACAATTCAATTTAATGTTAAAGAGAGTACCGGTAACTTTGGAGAGAACAATTTCATTTGAGTGGCAGGCATTATAGCCTTATTATAAGGGGTTTGAGAAGAGAGTAGGAGATGAGAAAGTGTAGGCACTAACTGGAGGCAGTTTTTCCTGAGAGTTTGACTCTGAAAGGAAGGAGAGAAATAGGATGTAGCCAGGAGGGAAGGGTAAGGCCAAGAGAAGGGTTGTTGTTGTTTTAAAGTTTGTATGTGGCAGGAAAGGAGGGGTTAAAAATTAGGGAGAGCAGGAAGGAATGAGGGGCAAACTGATGTAGGAAACAGGAGGGGATGGAATGAGATTAAGGGTTGATTTGGACAGGGAGAAAGGCTACCTTCTCCCCCCAAGACTGGAGCAGAGTAAGAGAGAGAATAAGGGAGAATGCTAAGGTGATTCAAGGTGTGGAGTTAGGTAGGAGAAAGTGCAAGACTGTTAGTGAAGCACGAGGAGAGATCCTCTGCTGAGAGGAGGAAGGAGGTGCTGTTGTAGGAGGTTGGTGGAGAGAAGAGAAGGTTTGGGACAGCTGCTGGGGGGAACACTTCAGAAAATGAACAGGAAAGAGATCGACGTGCAGCAGGGAGGGCCCAGGTGACAGGAGAGAACCTTGTCATGTAGTGTACCCATCTATCTGCATGGTGTCCTGTACAGAAAGCTCTAGCTCTTCAAGACTGATAGTGACTGGGCACTGACAGATACATGTGCGAGTGTGTGTGTGTGTGTGTGTGTGTGCGCGCGCGTGCGTGTGCGCATGCGTGCCTGCGTATGCATGCGAGTGAGTGTGACTTCAGGTCACTTCTCCCACTTCATGTAGATTATGAACTGATAGAATCAATAAATTACTGCATAAAATCACTGGGAGGAAAGTTTCCCCTGAAAATTCACCATTCACTACCCTTCCTAAGTACATCCTGCATATAGTATGTGAGCACTTCTTTCCATATTCTTAAAGACCTCATTGGTTTTCAGACAGGCCTGAAAAAGATAACTTGATTAAAAAATATTCATTAAATGAAGAATCTATACAAGGCCCAAAGATGGCTCATGTGGAGACAAGGAAAGGCGGGACACTGACATTTCTCTCAAAGAATTTATAAGCTAGTATGGGGAGGCCAAATTGACAAATGTCTCTGATACAAAGGCTATCAAGGAACAGTGCTAACTATGATAGGGATTGTTCTCAGGGTGGGGTGAGTTGCCTAAGGAGATAGTGTTCTTTCTCAGAAATCCTTCTGGGATGTCTAAAGTAGAGGCTGAATGACCAGATAAAGGTATCCTTGGTCAGGTGTGGCTTGAACCACATGTTTCTGAGGGGTCTCTCAGCTCTGACATTCTCTGCTCTAAGGGCCCTCCAAGCCCTGACATTCCCTGTTCTCAGGCTCCTCCCAGCTCTGATATTCTCTGTTCTATGGCTCTGAGGGTCTGGGACTTTGTCTCTGAGCAAAGGCAAGGGGCAGACAGAAAAAATCTAAAGGCTCATGAGGAACTTGAGGAGGGGCTGATCACTTTCCACTGTGGGGATGGAGGGCTCTTTGGAGGAAGCTGTGGCAATTGAGCTGGGATTAGAAGGAAGCAGGGGGTTTGGGAAGATGGGGAGAGTGGAGTACATTCCAGGCCTGATGGATGGTACCAGCAAAATACAGAGACAGGAGAGAGTGGGTGAAGGTGAAGCAGGGAATATGAACATGGGAAAGGGTGGATTTGCCTGCAGCGGGGGAGCCATGCATACTGAGGGCCTGTGCTGCCTTCTTCTGCTCCAGAATAAATGGGAGAAGCTCATCACCCAGAGCTCCAGCCTAGAGGTCTTTGAGCACGTCGGCCTGATGACCCTGGACACCCTCATGAAATGTGCCTTTAGCCATGAGAGCAACTGTCAGACCGAGAGGTGAGTGATGGCTGGATTGTCCACATTCCCCAGGCAGCCCTGGTACTGCCTTCTCTTCCTTTAAAGCTCATCTCCACCACCGCCTCCTGCAGGAAGCCCAGCCTGCTGCATCTCACCCTTCTTCCGGTGACCAGTGCTGTCCCTCCCCATAAGGTGCCCCCCATTCCCCCCAAGGAAATTAATTTGTCTAGGTTGAATTTTCTTTGTTTTAGGCTACTTCCCCCTAGTTACCCCCTACTCCTTGAAGGCAAAGATTGGTTCATTTTTGTTATCTTCACATATATCCCTAGTACCTGGTATGTCATAGGCACTCAATAAATGCCCTTTGACTTGAATTTCATCCCTGTACAGTCACAAGGCACTATGGGACAATGGTTAGAGCTGATCTTACAACCAGTAAGATCTTGGATCAAGCCTGGCCTCGGACATGAAATGGCTGTGTGATCCTGGCAAATCACCTCACCTCTCAATGGCCACTAAGTTTTAGTCAAGGTGCTGACCTGCATTGGTTGAGGGAATTTACACACCAGGGAGTTCCCAATAATACCACTAATGACCAGCATTCATATGGCACTTTCAGGTTTGCAAAGGGCTTTATACGTTACTTCATTTTATCATCACAGATCCAGGCCCTATCCTTGCTCTCCCTCCCAGACAAAAGTCTCTCTCCCAGCTCTGGCTGGTTTGGGCCCTTCACCCATCCTGTGCCCTTCTTCCCTGCAGGAATGCCAACTCCTACATCCAGGCCGTGTGGGAACAGGGAGCCCTGTTATTCTCTCGGGTTCGGTATGCCCCCTATCACAATGACCTCATCTACTGGTTCAGTCCCCAGGGATACAGGGCTCGCCGGTCTGCTCGCCAGGCCCATGAACACACAGGTACTGCTTGCTCCTGCCTACTGTCTGCCAGTCCAAAGTAATTTGTTCTTTCAACAGGGCATTGAGGGATCTCAGAAGGGGTAAGATACCACCCAGTGAAAGAAGCCCCTTCTTTAATAACCCTGGGATGTCTTTCTCAAATTTCTGCCTGATGGAGGTGTCCCAGACTCCCAGGCTGGCCTATTGCTTATCATGAGCTGACTTTGGAACCCATCTGACTTCTAGCCATTGTTCCCAGCTCTACATTCTAGGGTCAAGTGGAATCCACATCACAGCCCTTCAGATAGTTGGAGACAGTGATCCTCATGCCCCCCAAGCCTTCTTTTCTCCAGGATAAGCATCTAAAAGCAACTGATCCTCTCATGACCCTCTCAGCTTTGAATCCCCAGTGGGAGGGTCTCAGTCTTCTGGGCACACAGTAGACTCAGAAAAGGATTTATGGAAGGATGAGTCACAGAAATGAGGCTTGGTTCATCTGGGCATGAAAAATCTCCCAAAGAATGATCTTTGTAAGTCTCGGAGAGAAGGACATTATTCAAATTGTCACATCTACTTTGAGGTTTATTTTGGATGAACAGCAAGAAATGCCTGCTGATAACTAAAGCTGTTGCAATGTGTCAAGTCTATGAGTGTGTGTATTTGTGTATTTGATTGATCCTGGCCTGGTTCAAGGAGGAGAGGCCAAGGTCCATGCAGCTCTGAAATTCTATCATTCAAAGACAACTATTCTCACTTGTAACACAATACCTAGTGGCACATAGTCAGTGCTTAATTAATGCTTTTCTCATTGATTCACTGATGGACACATACAGCCTCACATAGTTGTGTAACCAGCAGATCAAGCCCAGTGGCATATGACTCTCCTCATTGGTGGGGACTGATAGGTTGGTGGTCTGTTCCTGAGGGTGAGAGGTTTGGAGAACACAGAACCTTGGTTCCAAACCCTAGCTCCCAACTTAAAGAGAGAAGATGTTTGATTCCAGATTCTCTTTGGGGACCTCTCCACCAATGAGCAGAATCTCATACAACTGAATTTGAGACCCTGGTTACACTCGTACCCTCTCATGCACATACATTCATGAACACGTACACACATGCTCATATACTCAGATGCACTCAACTCGCAATCATTAATAAAACTGAGTAAACAAGCACCTACTATGTGCCAAGCACAGTGCTAAGCCTTTGGAATACAAAGAAAAGCAAACACTGTTCTCACTCTCAAGGAGCTCTCATTCTAATGGGGGGAAGGAATATGTATGCAATTATACACATATATGATATATACAGGAAGTAATTTTCAGAAGGAAAACACCTAGAATCCTAATTTCAAACATAATCTTTCTTGAAAAAGCACACACACACACACACACAGACACACACACACACACAGCCTAACTCCTGGCACTCCTCAGTGGAGGGGAGATAGAAGTGTGAGTTCACAGGATCATAGCTAGAGAAGTGTAAGGGACTTTGGAAGTCATTGAATCCAACCCTCTCATTTTACAGATGAGAAAACTGAGGGAGGGAGGGGTGAAGTGACCTGCCCAGGGTCACACAGCTAGAAAGTGCCCAAGGCAGGATTGGAACCTAATTCTTCTTGACTTCAAGTCCAGTGCTCTCTTCACCATGGAAGAAGCCCAGGGAGAGTAGTCTGTGAGTAACCCATGGGCATTGAGAGCTCATGGATTCCCAAGGGGGCTTGGTCTCTATGGTCTGTGACCATGAACCCCTTTCCTGCAGACATGGTGATTAGGAAGAGGAAGCAGTACCTCCAGGAGGAAGGAAGCTTGGAGACTGTCTTGAAGAAACGACACTTGGATTTCCTGGACATCCTCCTCTGTGCCAAGGTGAGAGTTGGCTAAGCCTGGTGGTTGCCCCTAGGTGGGAGGAAAGCAGATTCCCATCCCTTCCCTTTTTTGGTGCTTTCCCCTCTTCCCTGTGTTGATGTCCTGAGAGGCCCTGGGACCAGAGTGAGCCTGAGTGACCCTGCAGGAGCAGTCATCCTGATTTGAGAGGTTATGCAGGTGGTGGGGCTGGAGTGTCCAGGTAGGGTCTCTGTGGCCCATAGGACTATTCTCAAATCTGATCTTTTCACAGTTGTCATCTGCTCTGTTCAGAGCTGCCACTCATCATCATGAGGAGCTCCTCGTACCATATTTAGTCACAGAGGGAAATCCTCTGAGCTGATTTTGATACCCCCATGCTTTAATAGAGGAATATCCCACCTTGGGGTACTCCTAGTGGTACTGATTGCAGCCCACCTATCCCCTCTCACCCTTTGAAACCCTGGACCATATCTTCCCATGAGTCCTCCTTAGTGAGTTCATCCAAGAGGTTAGGGCCTTCTATAGATTTCTTGAAATTTCATGGATATCAATGGAACATTTAGGCCAGTCATTAATTATTCTCACTCTCCATCTGTTTTTTAGCTTTTTTATTTGAATTTTTATCTTATTTAGCTCTAGCTTCTCCCCTTTTGGGCATCTTGAACTGGATTTTCTGTAGCAATTTCAAATTCAATATCTCAAATAGAACTCATAATCTGTATTTCTCAAACAACTCCTTTCCTACTTCAGTTCAGTAAGTGACCTTTCTCTCTTTTCTCTAGGATAAGCATCTGAAAGCAACTGATCTTCTCATGACCCACTCAGCTTTGAATCCCCAGTGGGAGGGTCTCAGTCTTCTGGGCACACAGTAGACTCAGGAAAGGATTTATGGAAGGATGAGTCACAGAAATGAGGCTTGGTTCATCTGGGCATGAAAAATCTCCCAAAGAATGATCTTTGTCAGTCTTAGAGAGAAGGACATTATTCAAATTGTCACATCTACTTTGAGGTTTATTTTGGATGAACAGCAAGAAATGCCTGCTGATAACTAAAGCTGTTGCAATGTGTCAAGTCTATGAGTGTGTGTATTTGTGTATTTGATTGATCCTGGCCTGGTTCAAGGAGGAGAGGCCAAGGTCCATGCAGCTCTGAAATTCTATCATTCAAAGACAACTATTCTCACTTGTAACACAATACCTAGTGGCACATAGTCAGTGCTTAGTTAATGCTTTTCTCATTGATTCATTGATGGACACATATAGCCTCACATAGTTGTGTAACCAGCAGATCAAGCCCAGTGGCATATGACTCTCCTCATTGGTGGAGACTGATGGGCATTCAAATTGCAAATTATAAAAATAAATACGTTATCTTTGGACGCCCAAATGGGGGGCCACCTCCTCCCAGAAACCTTCCCTGAAGCCACAGTCCATCTAATCTTTTTTTGCATCTTTTAAGTTTGGAGTTTGGAGTTAGGAGCACTTGTGTCTTATCCCCTGAGTAGGCTGGCTGTAGGCTTCCTGAGGGCAGGGCCTGGGTCTTTTCTAAACTTCATCACTTCCTTGGCATAAGCTCCTGCACACGGCAGACCTTCGATAAGGGGTGGCTGGCCCCTGATGTTAGTGGCTTCTCTTTACCCAGACAGAGAATGGAGACAGCTTGTCAGACAAGGAGCTGAGGGCTGAGGTGGACACTTTCATGTTTGAGGGTCACGACACCACTTCCAGTAGCATCTCCTGGCTTTTCTATTCTCTGGCCACAAATCCTGAGCACCAGCAGAAATGTCGGGAGGAGATCAGGGGCATCCTGGGAGATGGCACATCCATCACTTGGTGAGTGGCTGTGGGATTATGGTCTGCTTTGTTTCTCCCCCTTTGTGCTCTAGAGGAGAAAACTCTTGGTCCCCCAGAAGTCCCATTCTGGGTCTGATCCTTTCCCCCTTGACAGTCTCTCCATCCTTTGATCTCTTTGTGCTTTCAGGGAGCACCTGAGCCAGATGCCATATACCACCATGTGCATCAAGGAGTCCCTCCGCCTCTATACTACAGTACCAAGCATCTCCAGACAGCTCAGCAAGCCCCTTACCTTCCCTGACGGCCGCTCCTTACCTGCAGGTAAGTTACACCCACTTGTTCATTCTACAAGCTTGTGGGGCCCTCTCTGTGTGGCTGGGAGATTGGATTTGGCAACCTCTGAAAAAGCAGGACCCAAAACTCTTCAACAAATTAATTATAAGACTTTGAGATCCCACAAAGTCCCCTCACTGAGTACTCCCCAGGGAAGGCAAGGGTACATGCATTTATTAAGCACCTACTATGTGCCAGGCACTGTGTTAAGTGCTTTAAAAATATTATATGATTCGATCCTTACAACAATCCTGGGGAGTAGGTGATATTATTGTGCTTAGTTTACAGATGAGGAAACTGAGGCACGGGGTCATACAGCTTGTATCTGGAGTCACATTTGAACTCAGGTCTTCTTGACTTCAGGTTCAGTGTTCCACCTGCTGCTTCACTCTAATGCCACTTATGGCTCCAGGAAAGGGTCCCTTTCAAGGGAAGAGTGTGGAGAAAGGGTGATCAATGATCAGGATCAGGGACCAAAATGAGGCCAGAGAGCCATTGACTGGAATGGGGCTGGGAATGGTTACCCTGTGTGTCAGATGAAAGATGAAATGATCGAGGAAATGAAGGTTAGAGTTTCCAAGAATATCGATTTATTAAGTAATGCATGCCAATTGCCCAAAAAACTGGGACCAGGCCAAACGAGACTCTGGGTAGCAGTTAAAGAGTCCCCCCGGGCTTTGAAAACCCAGATGTTGGTGCCTGTCTCTCTGGTAACTATGTATGTATTGCTAAGGTCAGACAGAAACCTTTCTGTTGATTTGTGTTATTTTCTCTGTTTATGATTTCTGCTTGTAATTTCTGTTTGTAGTCTCTCTGAAGTTCAGGGTGCTAGCTTTCCCCCCCTGAACTAAGTGAATGATATATGTATGTTTAATTAAAGTGAGATTATAAACCCCTTAAAGTTGCTTTCCTTAGAAAAGCAGACCAATAAGTCTGTGCTAGCAGCCCTCCTGTGTGCTGGTGTTGCTCGTTTTGTTGTTGGTCTTACACCTCCACAGCAACTGCTAGCAACATTGTTGTTACAAAATGGTCCCTCAGCTTTAGCACTGGACACAGAATACAGGGTATGACAGATTTTCATGCATTAAAAACAATCAATTAATTAATCAGAAACAATTAACCAGGATTTAAAATTGATTAATCTGATTTCTAATTGGATGAATGATTAGGAACTTTTCAAGTTGGGAAGGGAAAGTGCCCTGAAATCAGAAAAAAAGAGGTGTTCAATCCAAGGAACATAGAAACAATGACTGATTTACCACTAGAGGGCCAGTTTTCAGATAAGACATGTGGCTTGCTAGAGATGTGTAATTGTGAGAAAACTCCTTGCATTGGTCTTCAGATCTGACTGGGTTTTTGATCAGCATAAACTTGGTCCTTAGTTTAAGGGTCTCTAAGCAGCAGGTCAGGTGGTCCAGCTTCTCTCCATGTAGGACTCGGTTCAAACAAGGCAATACAATTTTCTTACAATTCCCATAATTGAATAAAGTTTTCTCACAAGACAGAAATTGGACCAGACCCATAATTGAATAGAAAGGGAACTGAGCTGGCTCCAGAATTGAGTTACAAGATGGAGTCAGTGTGGTCCATTCAATTTCCAACATCCCTTGCTGTTTTAATCCTCGCACCTGGAAGAGAGAAGGGAGAAGGAATATGATCTCTGTCTTCAAGTGTTTGGAAAGCTGTTCCATGGTAGATTGGACTTTTTTTGGGGGGAGTGGGGCAGAGTTTTAGATATGTAGGTTTAGATTTGATATCAGGATAAACTTCCTCCATATCAGAGAGGTCCAAAAGAGGGTTGGACATCCTCCAGGTGTATTGATGGTTCTGTCCTAGATTCAGAGCTGGTAGGAATCTCAGAGGCAACAGAGCCCAAGCTGGTTTCTTGCCTCTGCTTCTCACAGAGTGTGAGGGAAGTTGGTCCCTTCTCAGGGCTATTGGTCATTGCTGAGCCCAGTCTCAGTGACAGTAGTAAAAGCCAGTGCCCCTCTGGCCCTCGTGGACCTTGGCCTCTGAAGTTTGCTGATCTTCTGCCCAGATAGAGACAGCGTTTGAGATCTGAGGAGAGGTGATCCTAATATCTAATCATAGAAAATCTTTGTCCTGAGGGTGTGCTTTGTTTCACCCTATTTTTGCTCTTCCTAGTCCTGGTCTAGGTTGGTACTTTCCACCCTAAGCCCTGAGGGTCTCAGCTTTCTCAAGATCAGAAAAATATATGTTGATGATTAGGCAAATTCCCTATTCTATATGTGTTTGTGTGTTGGAAGGTTGCAGAAATCCTTGCATGAGGCCAAGGAAGAGGAAGCAGGCTGAATTGAGAGGAAAACCAGCATTAATTGAGAAGCCCCACTGGGTTAGTGTCAGGGTGTCTGTGGACCATGGAGGTCCAAAGGGTGGAGGTGAGCAGTGGTCCAGATCTGGGGAGTCCATTGTAGATCAGGAATCCAACCTAGTGGAGTGGAAGGGAAGGAGCTTAGATGGGCAGCTAGAAACTTGGGTTCTAATGATGCTTCTGCCCCTTACCACTGAGGGGGTCAGGTGATGTCACTGGTGTCATTGCCAGTTGAGAGTCTTCATTTCTTTTTTTTTTTGTAGTAAGAACTATAGGAATTTTATTTAATATATTTAGTTTTCAGCATTGATTTTCATAAGAGTTTGAATTACAAATTTTCTCCCCATTTCTACCCTCCGCCCACTCCAAGATGGCATATATTCTGGTTGCCCTGTTCCCCAGTCAGCCCTCCCTTCTGTCACCCCACTCCCCTCTCATCCCCTTTTCCCTTCCTTTCTTGTAGGGCAAGATAAATTTCTATGCCCCATTGCCTGTGTATCTTATTTCCTAGTTGCATGCAAAAACGTTTTTTTTTTTGTTTTTGAACATCTGTTTTTAAAACTTTGAGTTCCAAATTCTCTCCCCTCTTCCCTTCCCACCCACCCTCCCTAAGAAGTCAAGCAATTCAGAATAGGCCACATGTGTATCATTATGTATAACCCTTCCACAATACTCATGTTGTGAAAGACCAACTATATTTTGCTCCTTCCTAACCTATCCCCCTTTATCCAATTTTCTCCCTTGACCCTGTCCCCTTTCGGAAGTGTTTGTTTTTGATTACCTCCACCCCCATCTGCCCTCCCCTCCATCATCCCCCCCCCCTTTTTTATCTTCTTCCCTCTTCTTTCCTGTGGGGTAAGATACCCAATTGAGTATGTATGGTATTCCCTCCTCAGGTCAAATCCGATGAGAGCAAGATTCACTCATCCCCCCCTCACCTGCCTTCTCTTCTCTTCCTACAGAACTGCTCTTTCTTGCCACTTTTATGTGAGATAATTTACCCCATTCTATCTCTCCCTATCTCCCTCTCTTAATATATTCCTCTCTCATCCCTTAGTTTGATTTTATTTCTTTTAGATATCTTCCCTTCATCTTCAACTCACCCTGTGCCCGCTCTCTCTCTCTCTATATATATACACATACATATATACATATATACACACTCACATATACTTATATATATATATATACACATAAACATATATATATATATATATCTATATATATATATCTGCATAGTCCCTTCAGCTACCCTAATACTGAGGTCTCATGAATCATACACATCATCTTTCCATGTAGGAATGTAAACAAAACAGTTCAACTTTAGTAAGTCCCTTGCAATTTCTTTTTCTTGTTCTTTTTCTTGATTACCTTTTCGAGAGTCTTCATTTCTATATCTGTGGGGAACTCAATGAAGCTTTCTTCCAGCTCTAGGTCCTATGGTCCCATGGTCTTCTGAGCCTGAGTAGGGATCTCTAAGGGCTCGGTCACTTTCCTGATCTAACCTGACCCCACAAAACTTTTTACCCTGATGCCCTGGTGGCTTGTATCCTCCCCTGCAAACTCACAACCATGGCTGGAGATGGTGAGGTGCCAGTGGGATCTGGTTAGGTCCTAGAAGCTTCTGTGACTCAGGTACTATAAGGACTTTAGTCCTTCTACTGACCAAATAGCCAGGCCCATGGACTGCCTGGCTACTGCCATGAAGCTAGGCCTTAGGTCTCCCCAGCTCTCAGGCTGGAGGACTGAGGGCCCAGCACCTATGGCCTACCAGGTAGAACAGTGGCTAAAGTTTTGGATGTGGAGTCAGGAAGACCTGAGTTTGAATTCTGCTGCAGCCACTTTGCTAGCTGCATGACCCTGAGCAAGTCACATGACTTTCACCTCTTCAGTTTCCTCATCTGTAAAATGGGAATGATCATCGGGTTGTTGCAATAATGCAGAACGTGCTTTATTAACCTTAATTTACCATATGGGTGCTGGCTCTTATTGCTGCTCTGGTTGGGGGAGGGCACAGGTCAGCATTTCTCTCCAGCTGCTTCTTTTCACCTCTCCAGGAGCCAATGTCACTATCAACATATATGCCCTTCACCACAATCCCAACGTGTGGCCGGAACCAGAGGTGCGTCTGCCCCCTAAAGGGGATGGGCTTGAGGGAGGCAGGTAGAAGACGCTGCTCGGGGATGACCAACAGAGGATACTCCAGCCCATTTGGGGGATGATGCAAAAGACAATGAAATTGGTGTTGGTGGGGACGACCGTGTCTGGAGGGAGTACCGTGCTTAGCTCTGGGCAACACAGTTCAAGACGGCCGGTGCTGGGCTGCTAGGTGGTGCAGTGGATAGAACATCTGTTCTGGAGTCTGGAGGACCTGAGTTCAAATCCAGCCTCAGACACTAGCTGTGTCTAGGGAGGTCACTTAACCCCAATTGTCTCAAAAAAAGTCATTGCTAAGTTGGAGAATGTCCAGAGGAAGGCAGCCAGGACAGGGAAGGGCCTGGAGGACATGTCATAGGAAGATCATTAAAGGAATTAGGCTTTTTTAGGCTGGAGAAGGGGGATGGGGCACATGACAGTTATCTGTCCTCAAATACCTGAAGGGCTGTCCTGTACAGGAGCAGTCAGACTTGTTCTGTTTGGCTCTGGGAGGCAGAATCAGGGTCTAAGGGCAAAGCTCCAAAGAGGTTCCTAACAGTCCAAAGGTGGGAACTGTCTGCCTCAGGAGGCCTTCAAGTGAAGGCTGGATGACCACTCATGGGGGAGTGTTGTAGGCGGGATTCTTTCCTGGCCATGAGCTTGATTGGACATTTGCTGAGGCCCCCTTCCAAATGTGGGGGAAGTTTGAGAAATGGAGAAATACTAGGCTGAGGAGGATCAGGGTGGGAGTTAGTTAAGAAGTGGGTCAGGCCATCTGCCATAAGTATGAGGTTGAGGCTGGGCTTGGTGGCAGAAGGAGTGGAGAAGTCATGACTGGTAACCAAGGGGAATGAAAGAAAGAATTAATATGGATAGAAGAGAAAGCTTGTCAGGCAACAGGGAGGGTCACAGAGTCCTTAATCTGGAGCCACAAAGGTCAATCCCTTCAATTTTGCAGTTGAGGAAACTGAGGCTTAGATAAGTGTCTTGACCACTGAGCATCAGAGGCAGGAGTGCCACGAATCTGTAGCTGCTGAAATCAGTTCCATTTCATGCTTTTCTCCAGTAGCCCTGGAGTAGGAGCAAAGAAGGTGGGTGGTGGGGGGTGACCCAGTGATGAGACCCACAGGTTAGGAGGGAAGGAATTCTAACCAAGTGGGCAAGAGCATCTAGTGTAGTAGTTTGTGAGACATTGAAAAGGCAAACCATGGGGTCCAAGCTGGATATGGAGAAAAGCCAACCTGGAAGTGAGGGGAGATGTACTATAGGACCAGGGATGGGCTAGGTGGCTTAAAATCACCATGAGAGTCAAGAGTAGCCTTAGTATGGAGGTGAGAGAGGCAGGTTATGGTTGGGAAGAGGAATTTCAGACTTCGCAATTTTGGTCATGGTGTACTTCAGAGAGATGCAAGATCTGAGGTTAACAGGAATATTGGAACACAGGAGGATGAGAGTAGGGGGTGAGGTAAGGAGCCCAGGAACCTAGTACTAAGCTCTTTGAACAAGTTGCTAGACCAGTTCAGTGGTTGGCAGAGAATGGCACAAAAATCAAAGAGAGGGTGGCCCAAGTATAGTATGGGTCTCAGAAGACCAAAGGATCCCAAAAGTTGGTGGTAGAAGATAGGCCTGGAGTTGGCAGGGGGGTGGGGAAGGGGAGGAGAATCATCCTGGGTCTGTGAGCCAAGGAAAGTAGGACCCTTCCCACCCCCACCCAGTCCCACCTCCCACTGATGCTGGCATTGATTGGCAGGTGTTTGATCCTCTGCGATTCTCCCCAGAGAACTCTGCCTCCCGGCACAGCCATGCCTTCCTTCCCTTTTCTGCTGGTTCCAGGTGGGTTTTTCTTAGTAATGATCTGTGTGTGTCCGTACATATGTGTAGATAGAGAGAAAAATGGCCGAAGTAAAGACATGGAGTCCAGAGAGAGCTTGGTATGTGTGTGTGTGTGTGTGTGTGTGTGTGTGTGTGTGTGTGTGTGTGTCAGTGGTGAAGGAAAAGGAGCCAGAGGAGATAAAGGGCTGGGGGCGTGGGTCAGGGTTGCAGGCAGGCTTTACAAGCCCCTGAAGGCCTGACCTTCTGCTGAGCCCTCCCTGTTTCTGTTCTCATTGGCCCGTGGCATCCTTAGGAACTGCATCGGGCAGCAGTTTGCCATGATTGAGATGAAGGTTGTTGTGGCTCTGACCTTGCTCCGCTTCCACCTGGCACCTGATGACACTCGGCCTCCAGAATTTATGTCCAGGCTGGTCCTCAGGTCCAAGAATGGGATCCACCTGAAGCTGAAAAAGCTCTGAGGATGATGCCTTGAAGGAGGAAGATGGCAGTCCTTTGCCCCCCATGCATTCCCACTCCTACCCCCTCCCCCTTCCCACCCAACCCCTTCCCATGCCCTACCCCTTTCCCCACTCCCATCCTACCTCCTTCCCCACCCTTGACCCAGCCAGCCAGCCCTGCCTAGGCTCAACTGGGGGGTGGGGAGGGCCTTTGTCTACCTGTCCTCCATCCCCATCTTCCTCTGTTTACCCACAAATACTTTTATCTGCAATAAAAATTCAATCATGGGATCACAGTTCTAAGGCTTTTTGTGGGGAGTGATGGCTGTGGGCAAAGCGAAGAAGAGGAGAGATTGATTAGGAAAAGAGAGGTGAGAGGATGGGGACACTGGCAGGGGAGACCCCTGAGCAGGGGCAGCAGGGAATGGAGAGCTCTTGGGGGACCCCTGGGCAACTGTAACAACCCTACAGGGATGGGGGGTTCATTTTCTGGTGTTGTTCAGTGACAGCCACTTGGAACCTAGCAGAGGAGCTGTCCTATCTATCTCCTGCTCCCTTCCTTGACATCTATAACAAGGTAGAATCATGGTCATGTGGGAAAGAGTGGGGTGTTTTAGTGCTGGCACAGTCAGTGTAAGTCAGCCATGTGAGGCTAAGATCCCGCCTCCTCCATGAAGCCTTTGCCGATTACCCCTTAATGCTAGCTCACTATTATTACTATTTTTAATGTTGATCATTTCCAATTTATCCTCCCCATAGCTTGTTTGTACATGGTTATTTACATGCTGTCTCCCCTGTTAGACTGTGAGTTCTTTGAGGGTAGAGACTGTCTTTTACTTTGTATATCCAGTGTCAGGAACATAGTAGGTGCTTTAAAATGTTAGTTGACTGAGTGGTACATGGGGGAGAGCACTGGATTTGGAGTGAGAAGAGGAAGATTTGAATCCTGCCTCTGATACAACCTGGGTGTTCTTGGTCCTTTTGAAGTCTCAGTTCCCACAGCAGTAAAAGGAGGGGTTATATGGTCTTGGTGGTCCATTGCAGCTCTGGACCCTACGAATGGCTCTCAGAAAACTGAGGTGAGGGCATCTATAGATGCAAGGGACTCAACTAGCCTGAAGTTGAAGGAGATGTGTTGGGCAAAGAACATGCTCAAAGTTGGGGTTCAAATAGCAAAAAAAGAATGGGCTTGGTTGAGGACAGGTAATCAGTGCATCGGTGCCAGATGTAGTGTGTGCGTATGTGTGTGTGTGTGTGTGTTCCTAATCAGACCCAGATGTGGTGGAGATGTTCTTAGGGTCATCGATACCAACCTTGGGTGAGGCTCAGGTAGGTAGAATTTCTTCATTGGGTCCCCAGACTGGGAGAGGATCTAAGTTAGCTCTCTAAGGCAGAAGAAAAATTACTCAGAGACCACTGCAGGGAGGTCAAGAGTTTTATCCAGTGGGAAGCTTCCAGCATCATCTGCCTGTCTTTGCACAGCCCTCCCTCACTTAAATCCAATTAACTTGCATGTAGTGGCATCACCTTCCCTGATGTCATGGTTCTCTTTAAGAATGAAGGACAAGCAGCAGCCTGCCACAGGATCGACATGGGTCAGAGCAGTGGAGAAGTACAATCCTGCCTGTCTTTGCTTATATGCTTTTATGGGCATTAGCATGTTTACTGAAGTGATTCCAGATTGGAGAGCTCGCATTACAGGATAACATCAAACAATGGAGAGTTTACAATGATTGCTACCAGTAAGTATTAACTGTTTGGTTCAACCTAGAAAGTTTTATTCAAGTTCAGTTCAGCAAAGGTCCAGGAGGGTGCACACATTCCATGATGCTGCTGTTGGCCCAGGCAAATGTCTTTGGAGGGCACCACTGTGGTCAATGAGAGCCCATAGAAAGGAGTCGTATCCTGACAGGAAAGCCTAACCATTCCTGTTACTGGCCCAAAGGCTCAATGGAAAGATCACTGGCCTGTATTCAAATCCTATCTCTGACAGGTAGATGACAAGAACAGTGTTCAAACTCTACTTCCTCCTTACAGTCTTTCTGACCTTGGGCAAGTCACTTGTATATATGCCTCAGTTTCCTCATCTGCAAAATAAAGGAGTTGGACTAGTTGGCCTCTCATGCTCTTTACAGCTCTGGATCTGTGCCTCTATGCTCCCCAATTCCTAGGCTCTGGGATATTGCACATATGTTTCTGAGTCTCTCCAGTGAGGGGCCAGATCTTCTCCCCTTCTGAGTGAAATCTCCACATACTCTCCCTCTCTCCATGTGGACCATTTAATTGTTCTGTGAAGCTTCTGTAAGTCTTAGCACTGTCCTCTCTCCCCTCAGCAATGCCCCCTCCCACACCCCCAGCAAATCACCCAGGTGCTCCCTCTGACTCCAAATCCCACATGATTTTTTCTGTTTTCCTGATTTTCCCAGTGTTCAAAATGTACATGGAGGCAGTGAGCTCTGGTCTGGGATTAGGGCCAAATCTGCTGACTGCAGTTACAAAGATCCTGGTATAAAGGTCAGGGGGAGGAGGAGAGAAGGATGTGTTAGTTCTGTCAGAAAGTGACTGGGGAAGCAGCATCATGAGCTCTCTGCTCTCCTTTGCCTGGTTCCAGGGCAATATATTTGGGCTTTTCCAGATCTCATTCCTGCTGAGTCTGAGCCTGCTGGTGTTGAAGGCAGTCCAGTTGTATATACGCAGACAGAGGCTGCTTCGAGATTTCCAGAGTTTCCCAGGCCCTCCTGCCCACTGGCTCTATGGGAATGTCTTGGAGGTAGGTGATGTCCTGCGAGGAGGGAGTGAGGCTATGATTGCGTGTGAAGTGGCTATCTGTCTGCTCATCTATGGAGGGGCCAGGGGAGGCATGGTTGCTTGGACTGGTCCTCTAGAAAGCTCCCTTGAAGTCTCAGCCACAGAGTCGGAGGTGGGAAGCCCTTCAGAGGCACCAAGTCCAGACAAGGCTTCAGCAGGGATGTCCTCTACAACACCCCTGACCATGGCCATCAAGCCTCCATCAGGAAAAGAATAGATAAGGCTAAAATACTATACTTGGGAGCCTGGCAAGGGAGGGGACAGGACTCCACAGACTTCTAGACCACTTTAAGCTCCAAATTTGTGATTTTAGTATCTAATGTGGGGAACCTGTGGCCTTGAGGTCACATGTGGCCTTCTAGGTCCTTGGGTGTGGGCATTTGACAGAGTCCAAGTTTTATAGGGCAAATCCTTTTATTACGGGGATTTGTTCCGTGAAGTTTGGATTCAGTCAAAGGGCCACACTTGAGGGCCTAGGGGGCCACATGTGGCCTTGAGGCTGCAAGTTCCCCACCTCTGATAATCCAACTTCTCCATTTGCCAGATGAGGACGACAAGGGCCATGTCTGCCAGTCAGTCAGTCAAAGAGCATTTCTCAAGCAAGTACTGTGCTAGGCATTGGAACTCAGGCTGACTTCCCCCAATCATATAACCTCTACAGACTGAACTAGGATTAGTTTCTGATCTGATTCGCAGCGAAGTGTTCTTTCCTTTACACTATAGCTGCTCTGTCCTTAAATACTTCTAGTGATGGGGAGCTCACCACCTTTCAAGTAGTACATTACATTGTCAGCTCTCATAGAAGGTTTGACTAGACATTGAGCTAGAAAAGGGCACTTTGTAATTAAAGGTCCTGGTTGTCGCTCTGGGGCCACACAGTCCATCTCCTATATGATAGCCCTCCAAGTATTGGAAGAGGCCAGTCACGTGTCCCCTGAATCTTGTCTTCTTAGTAAGATGTCATCTTTCCTTCCTCCAAATTCTTAGGGTTCATTATCTGTACCTGCCCTGTGGTCCTGACCTCATCATCGTTTGGACTATAATTTGTCTTATCTCCACCATTGGTACATTGAGATCCACAAGGGAACTGGCTGTAATTCAGACTTCAACTGTGCTTTCTACCCTCTTCTTCCCCCACCAGTTCCAAACACTAAGCTCTCACTAGGATCATAAGTTCCCAAGGTGGGTGATACCACCCCCTGGGGGGTGCTGGACCAATCCAGGGGGGCAGTAGTAGCCTGAGTTGCAATTAGGAGGCATTGAATAAAAATAAGGGGGTGGTAGAAGCATAAGGAAAGAAGAGAAGATAAGAAAAATCTGAAAAACCATTTGTACTGTTTCACCTGTTGTGTAACAGAGTTAAAGTCATAGTAATTACATTTTTTTTCCAAATAAACACACAAAGTGCAAGTTACAACTAATCAGTGGTGAAATCTGTTGCCAAGTCTCAACAAGCAAGTGTTGGCAGGCGACCATCTCATACATTGTTGGGAAATCCAGCATGCATCTACAGGAATATGTGCAAGTAATGACTTATTTATAATACAATACTATATGGTTACATGATGCAGTATCATGTCATCAAAATTTCAGTGCAGGAAAAAAATCCACAAATTCACAATAAATCATTAAATTTAAGATTTATCATTTCAAACATACATTTTTTTTGAAATGACACAGGTAAAAAAAACTGTTAAAGGGTTAAAGAAAGTAGACTTCCAGGGGGGTGCTGAATAATTTTTTAAAAGGGGCAGTAGGCCAAATAAGTTTGGGAACCACTGCACTAGGTGCTTAGAAAATGTTTATTGAATGAATGTTGGGGGCTCACTTTGCTTCCCCTTCCAGGGGATGGGAGTAATCTTTTCAAAGAGAAGCTTATAGAAGCTAATGTTGATCCAAAAGAAACAAACCATGAATGATGAAGTTTCACAGCTAAGGGGGAGGATTTTTCAGCTTGAGGGCTATCCAAATACCTATCAGATCTCACAAACCACTCCAAAATCCTGGAAGGAGAGGCTCCCCGTACTGCTGCCAGGTTGTTCTTACCTAACTGGGTTGGTCCCACTCTGTTGCCATAAACCTTAACAACCCACTATGGACAAGAAGGATCCCAGACTGGCAGCTCTGTTTCCTGAGCCAATGAGAGAAGCTCTGCAAAAGATAAAACACAAGAACTATCAGACTGTCTGGTGCCAAAGGGATTTTGGTACATGTTCAGTAGATAGATATTAATAGCCAAATGGTCACTTCTGGTATCTGGAAACAAGGTGCCAGGGAGCTTTAGCCTCAGAATAGAGGCATGAGATCAATGGGATATTTTTTTGCTTTCGCTAGACCTACAATTTCACCAGTGCAAAGAGCTCTCAGTAAGAACCTCTCTCTACCAAAAGAAATCAGTGCTTTCTCCATAACTCCTAGATTTAGAAAATTGCCTGGGAAATGGTAAAAGGCACAAAAAGTCAACGAGGAGAAGAATGCCTTAAAAAGCAGAATTGGCCAAATGGAAAAAGAGGCACAAAAATTCACTGAAGAAAAGAAGCTCCTTAAAAAGTATAATTGGCCAAATGGAAAAGGAGATCCAAAAGCTCACTGAAGAAAATAATTCCTTAAAAGTTAGAATTGAACAAATGGAAGCTAATGACTTCATGAGCAATCAAGAAACAAAACCAAAAGAATGAAAAATAAAAGACAATGTGAAACATTTCATTGGAAAAATAACTGATCTGGAAAATAGATCCAGGAGAGATAATTGTGTTTGTCCTTTGTTCTCAAAGAGGACCATGACATCAAGGAAATGATGATATAATTTGTAGTTGACTTTGATTTGAGTGATGGAGGGCTGTGCAAGGTCACCAGCCTCCCTTTTTTCTCCAGAGCCATCTGGATCCAATGACCAGATATTCATCAGGATGACTGGGGATGGCCCAGGATGCATTGTGAAACCCTGGCCCTTACAGGCTAAGGTCTTTTCAGGTTCTCACTTTGAGCGAGGTAATGCCCATTCAGTGAATAGGCTTCTTTAAGAAGTTAATCAAGGGATGGCCCCTTTAATCAAAACTCCTCCTCCCCTGCAAAAAAATCAAACTGGGAGAGGAAGACCCTCAGGGTTCCTAGCCAAAAGAGAAACAGTTACTATTTGGCATTTACATTCACTCTGTGCTAGGAGGGCAAAGACCTATTGTCCAATCTATGAGCTCCAGAGTGAATGGGTTTAAGGCTTGGTTTTTGAGAAAGAAATCTAGCCAGTAAACCTGAAGTTAAGGAGGCAGCCTTCAGCCATTGAAATGGAGAATGGAGAGGAGGCAGAGGTAGAGGCAGAGGCAGAGGCAGAGGCAAACTGTCCTGATATTCTAGAACAGAGGGCAAAATAGAAATTGAGAGAATCCACCCATCACCTCCTGAAAGAGATCCCAAAATAAAAACTCCCAGGAATATTATAGCCAGATTCCAGAGCTCCCAGGTCAAGGAGAAAATATTGCAAGCAATCAGAAAGAAATAATTTAAGTATTGTGGAGCCACAATTAGGATAACACAAGATTTAGCAGCTTCTATATTAAAAGATCAGAGAGCTTAAAATATTATATGCCAGTGGGCAAAGGAGCTGGGACTACAACCAAGAATCACCTGCTCAGCAAAACTGAGTATAATCCTTCAAGGGAAAAATGGATATTTAATGAAATAGTGAACTTTAAAGCATTCTTGATGAAAGACCAGAGCTGAATAGAAAATTTGATTTTCAAATGCAAGACTCAAGAGAAGTACAAAAAAGGTAAACAAGACAAAGACATTATAAGGGACTTAATAAGGAAGTTGACATTCCTACATGGGAAGATGATAATTTTAACTCATAAGAACTTTCTCATTATTAGGGCAGTTAGAAGGATATATAGATAGAGGGCACAAGTGTGAGTTGAATAGGAAGGTATAATACCTAAAAAAATAAAATTAAGAGGTGAGAGAGGAATGTACTGGGAGAAAGGAAAAGGGAGAGGTAGAATGGGATAAATTATCTCACATAAAAGAGGCAAGAAAAAGCTTTTATAGTGGAGGGGAAGAGGAAGGGGGTGAGGGAGAGTGAATGAACCTTATTCTCATCAGAATTGGCTCAAAGAGGGAATAACATACACACTTAATTGTGTATAGAAACTTATCTCACCCTACAAGAAAGTAGGAGGGGAAGAAGACAAAAGAAGGGGGTGGGGAAATGGAAGGGAGGGCAGATTCGGGGAGGAGGTAGTTAGAAGTGAAACACTTTTGAGGAGGGACAGGGTGAAAGGAGAGAGAGAATAGAATAAATAGGGCGGAGAAAATAGGGTGGAGGGAAGTACAGTTAGCAATAGTAACTGTGAAAAAAAATTTGAGCTAAGTTTCTCTGATAAAGGCCTCATTTCTAAAACATACAGAGAATTGAATCAAATTTATAAAAATAAGCACTATTCCCCAACTGATAAATGATCAAAAGATATGAACAGTTTTCAGATGAAGTAATCAAAGCTATATTAAAAATGCTCTAAATCACTATTAATTGGGGAAATGCAAATTAAAACAATTCTGAGGTACTACCTCATACCTATTGGGTTAGCTAATAGGAAAGAAAAGGAAAATGACAAATGTTGGAGGGGATGTGGGAAAAATGAGACATTAATGCATTGTTAGTGGAATTGTGAACCGATTCAAACATTCTGTAGAGCAATTTGGAACTATGCCCAAAGGGCCATAAAACCCTTTGACCTAGCAATAGTACTACTAGGTCTGTATCCCAAAAGAGGTAAAAAACAAAAAGGAAAAGGACCCATATGTATGAAAATATTTACAGCAGCTCTTTTCTTGTGACAAAGAATTGGAAATTGAGGGGATGCCCATCAATTGGGGAATGGCTGAATAAATTGTGGTATGTGATTGTGATGGAATAATATTGCGCTATAAGAAATGATGAGCAGGATGCTCTCAGAAAGACCTGGAAAGACTTACATGAGCTGATGTGAAGTGAAATGTACTGTGTACAAAGTGACAGTGATATTACAGCTGTGAAAGACTTAGCTATTCTCAACAATACAATGATCCAATACAATTCTGAAGGACTTACGATGAAAAATGCTATTTCCAGAAAAAGAACTAATGGTGTC
Source organism: Trichosurus vulpecula (assembly GCF_011100635.1). NCBI lineage: Eukaryota > Metazoa > Chordata > Mammalia > Diprotodontia > Phalangeridae > Trichosurus > Trichosurus vulpecula. The sequence continues at coordinate 32,482,808 of NC_050576.1, read as the reverse complement.
TGAATATGGATTGAAGCATACTTTTTAAAAACTTTATTTTTCTTGAGTTTTTTGCCTATGTTTTCTTTCACAATATGACTAATATGGAAATGTTTTGCATGTCTACACATGTATAACCTGTATTGAATTGCTTGCCTTCTCACCGAGTGGGAGTGGAGAGGGAGGAGGGAAGAGAATTTGTAACTCAAAGCTTTAAAAAACAAACGTTAAAAATTGTTTTTACTTGTAACTGGGGAAAATAAAATATTAAATACATTAAAAAAAATAAAAAATATTGCCTGGGAGCCTTGAGAGATGAAGGGAGTTCTCCAGGGTCAGTCAACCTGGATGTGGTAGAAGGACTGAAACCCAGGTATTCCTATCTCTAAGACCAGCTCTCTAACTATAAAGTCACACTGGCTGTCAGAGGTGTTTTAAGAGACTAATTGCCCAGTCTCTGAATTGTATCCAAAGAAGATCCTAATTCAAGTGACTCAAACTTATACCATACTTAAACTTCTTGGTTTACAAAGCCCTGTTGCAGATGGCAAGGTAGCTAGGTGGCACAGTGGTTAGAGTGCCTGGCCTGGAGTTGGAGAAGACTCATCTTCATGGGTTCAAATCCAGCCTCAGACACATAATAGCTGTTTGACCTTGGGCAAGTCACTCAACCCTGTTTGCCTCAGTTTCTTCATCTGTAAAATGAGCTAGAGGAGTAAATGGAAAACCACTCCAGTATCTTTGCCAAGAAAACACCAAATGGGGTGACAAAGAGTCAGAAAGGACTAAAACTGAACAACAACTTGCAGATGGCGTCTTGTTTGATGATCATAAGGATGCCCATGCCATTGTCAGGGCAGGAATAATTATTTCCACTTTACAAATGAGACAGTTGAGGTTTACAGATGAGACAATTGAGAGATGAGTTACTTACCCAACCCCTTAAAATCATAGAATTTCAGAGCTGGGAGTCACCATTTTCTAAAATTAATTTTTTTCAAACAAAGATCTGTCTTCTCTCCCCTCCACCTTTCTCTCCTTCTCCCTTTTCTTGAGAAAGAAAGAAAAACAAAATCTCTGTACTAAACATGAGTAGTCAAGAAAACCAAATTCCTGTATTGACCACGTGCCAAAAAAAGTTTTAATTTCTACCCTGAGTCTATCACTTCTCCATCAGGAGATGAGTAGGATATCTCATCATGGCTCTTCTGGAATTGTGCTTGGTCATTGTGCTGACAAGAGTTCATCAGACTTTCAAAGTTAATTGTGTTTACAGAGTTGTTGCTATTGCATCCATCATTTTCCCATTTCTGCTCACTTTGCTTTGTATCAGTTCATACAAATCTTTCCAGGTTTTTCTGAGACAATCTCCTTCATATTTCTTGTAATCCAATAGTATTGTTGAATGTCGTCTAATCCACCCTCTATATGCAACATGAATGACTTGTGTAAATTGCACCTGTGCCCAGTAACGAATCAGCCTCTGCTTAAATTCTTCCAGGGATGGGGAACTTACTAGACAATTTTCAGAGAGCGCTAATTTCTGCAACTCCTTCTCCTCGATTCCCTAGGACTTCTCTACATAGCCACACAGAACAAACCCAATCCTTCTTTGACATGACATGTATCAATTCTCTAAAGTATCTCTAATTTCACCAGCAGGACTCTAACAATGCCAGCTCAGAATGATGGGGGAGCCACAAGATGGCTTGAACTTTGGTGTTTCATGGTCCTAAAGTGGGGCCTGAGTTAGGCTTGACAATGTCCAAGGAAGCCAGCGTACTTGAGTCCTCAGCGGTCTGGTTCCACAGGTAACACATCGCCCAGAGAAGACTGGAAAGAAACTAGGTTAGGGCAATGGCACCTCTCTCTCCTCCCATCTCTGAAGTGCGCTTTTGCACAAATGCACATAGAATACAAGGGAGATGGAGTTAGTCAACAAATATTATTTATCTCCAAAGAGTCCATGACCTCAAGGAGCTCACAGTCTAATGAGGGAGACAAAATATAAATAGAGCAGATGGGAGTCATCTCAGAGGGAAAGGTACCAGCATCTGGAGGATGATAGAAGGCATGATGTGAGCTGAGTCTTGAAAGAAGAGAGGGAATCTAGAGCAAAGATGAAGAGGGAGAATATTCCATAACAGGTATGGAGAACAGCCATGGCAAAGACATTGAACCAGGAGAGGGAGTTTTGGCTATGAGAAATAGCAAGTAATTGAATATGGCTGCATCTTGGAATTTGTGGAGAGAAATAAAGTCAAAGAAGTCTGGAGAGGTGGTAGAGGCCAGGACAGAGGGGAAGGAAGTTGGAACAGGCCTAGGACAAAACCCTGAGGGACATTTATGGTTAGAGGGTGTGATATGGATGAAGATCCAGTCAAGGAGACAGAGAAGGAGTGGTCAGAGAGGTAGAAGGAGAACCAGGAGAGAAAGAGAGGAAGGGGGATTTCTTGAAAACTAAAGAGAAGAGAGTATCAAGGAGGAGATCAACACACAGATCAACATCTATCTATCTTTCTTTCTATTTATCTATCTATCTTTCTATCTATCTATCTATATGTATGTCAACAGTGTTGAAGTCTTCAGAGAGGTCAAGAAGGATGAGAACTGAGAAAAGGCCATCTAACAACTAAGAGATCGTTGGTAATTTTAGAGAGAGCAGTTTTGGTGGAATGATGAGTCAGATTGAGGAGGTTTAAGAGTACATCGAGAGAAAAGGAACTAGAGCTGGTGACAATACTTCAGATGGGGTCTGACAAGGGAATAGGATGGCAGGACCATCACCTCCTTATTTCTGGAAGTTATGTCCTTCCTAATGGAACTGAAAATCAAATTAGCACTTTTGGCTGCCAAACCGTACTGATGACTCATGTTGGGTTGGCTTCCATGTGAAATTACTATAGTCAGTGTTGATGTCATTTTTGTTGTCCATTTCCCATTTTTAGATTGACAGTTTTGATTTTTAATTACTTGTTTCAATAGTTCAGGTTTAAGTTGAAGGAAGGGAAGATACTAAAAGGTATAGAAAAAATCATGTACCTTATTAATACCAAAAAATGGCTCATGGGAGAACATCAGTGAGCAAGACCCCCAGCATATTTGGTAGACCCCTTAATGAGGAACTTTTGGAGTATCCATGAGTTACACAAGATAGGCAGTGGTGTGTATTGTTGAAGACACTCCTGAGTAGTAGATGAGATCCTTTTGAAAATTTGAGAGTATCTCTCCCTTCCTCTCCCTCTCCCTCTCCCTCTCCCTCTCCCTAGATGATGTCCGAAGTCAAATTTTGCATAAATGCTCTGTGTCTCTATGAGCTGATGGTTTGGACACTTCCCTTCTTGAGGAGTTTCATGTTTCTTTCAGGGCCAGGGACAAATATTAAGAATCCTTAATTAAGAAACATTTTTGTTGTTGCAGCAGAACGTTGCGGCTAGATGCAAGCCTAGGCCAAGGGCTCCCTCCCTGGTCAGTGGCTGTTCCAAAGGAGTCCTGAGCCTGGAGCCGACCCCCCACCTCACACAAACCCCTCTGCTCTTCGCACTCCTTCAGGCTTGACCTTCTCTCTCTCCATTGGCTTGTTTGCTTCTTGATTTCAGTTTCCAGTGGAAAAGGAGCTACGCAAAATGATTTCTTTGGCAGAGAAATTCCCATGTGCCTTTCCCCGGTGGTTCTCAGGCTCCTGGAATCTTCTCCAAGTCTATGACCCTGAATACATGAAGGTGATATTGAGCAAGAGAGGTAAGAACAACTCTCTGTGGCTTTGGGGCTGGAAGGTGGTCCTTTCCTCTATCGAGTTCCTCCCTTTCAGTCAATGAACTAGCCCTCCGAATTTAACTAATGATTAGCAAGCTATTCAGCCAAAGATGTAGCCAGTGGGGTAGAGGATGGGTCAGCCAGTAGCCAGACCAATCAGTGTGTCAATGATGCCACAAAAGTCTACGAGCCAGACAACTGGTTAGTCCAAGGTATGCCCAAGGTGTCCAAAGGAGAGGCCAGGGAGCAATTGGGCCTGTCCTTCTAAAACTTGCCATCTCAGTCGGGAACTGAGATGATGGCTGTGCCCATTGGTTCAGCGCCCCTGGTGTTGTGGAGATGAGGAATCAGGGCATCTAGGGAGATGACTGGATTTGGTGCTGGAGGGGCTGGTGCTGGCACATGGCTGCTTACTGGCCTGGCTTCCTTTCGGGGCCTCCCATGCAACTGGCTCCCAGGGAAGGAGGCAAGAGAAGGGAGTCTTTCAGCAATGTTGGCCTTTGACCTGATGTTCCTGATAGCCCAGAGCAGGTGTTTAGGGAGCTAGAGAAGAGAAGATGCTGCTGGTGAAGTAGAGAATGGGGAGGAGGCATGCTAGTGGTCTTCCAGTATTTGGATAGCTATCATGGGGATGAGTGATTGGCCTTGCTCTGCTTGGCTCAGGAGTAAAGAGAAAAAGTTTCAAGGAGGCAGATTAAGTCTCACTGGCAGGAAGAACATCCCCCAAATCAATACTACCCAGAGAGGAGAGGGCTGCCTCAGGGGCTGATGGGATCCCCCCACCCCATACACACACTGGAGGTCTCCAGGCAGAGACTGGACCATACCTATCAGAGATATGGGAAGGGAAGCTCCCTCTGGAGTCCTCCCCATGGTCTGGACCAAACAACTTGGGGATCCCTCCCGGCTCAGACTAGGACTTGACCTGAAGAACACCACTGTACTCACCCACCTTGCATCTAATGGAATGAGACTCATTGACATTTCTGGGGCTCTTACAGGTTAATGCTTCACCCGAAGGGTCTTATTTGATTCTCACAATAATCTTGTGGGGTAGGAGCCACTGGGATTATTATCCCCTTTTTAAGGAGGTGGAAATGGGGTCTGAGAGAATATAAAGGACTTGCCAGGGTTATAAAGTCAATAGATGTCAGTACATTATTGTGAGATTCTTTTTGTCTATGGGTTGGACTAGAAGGTCACTGACATTCTTTCCAGTTCTGCTAGTGGGTGATTCGGGGCCTGAGTGGCTTGATCTGTAAAATGGGCATAGTCAACGTCTTTCCTTCCTGAAAGCAGGAGGCTGGATGAGATAATCAGACAAGATCCCTGCCAGCCCAAAGATCAATGACCTTGAGCTGTCTTATGTTAGTCTCCCTAGAGCTGGCCAAGGGGCGCAGGGGCCCAGGTCTTCTCTAGATCACAGGGATGGGCCCCCCAGCAGACTTTCCTCCTGCCCCCCCCACTCCCTTGTCATCTTCACCAGGCTTCCCATGGGCTTCCCTGAGGAAATGGCAGAGAAGAGTGGCAAGGAGCTTGGCTCTGGCATCTCAGAACCTCTTAGTCCCACAGACACACACAAGGCAATGTCTTCCCCATGGGTAGGCCAAGATTGATGCTGAAGGAGGGATGATGGAACATCACCAGACTCTGCCCTGATGGGCTTTGTCTAGGAGGGGCTGGGCTATAGACGGGGAGAGCTCTTTATCTCTTGGTTCAATCAATTCATCAGGGAGATGCAGGTCCAGAGCTAAGGGAGGTGGGGGGGGATGATCATTCCAAATGGGGTTGCATCCTCACTCTGCTCCCCCCCTATTTGGCTAATCTGGGCCAAGTCCCCTCCTCTCTTTGGGCCTCAATTTTCTTCTCTGTCAAATGAGGGGGTTGCACTAGATGGCCTCGAAAGTGCCTCCCAGCTCTGACAACCTTTGTGTTCCTTCAGGCCTTCCCATTAGATATATCTTTCTCCTCCTGACGAAACCATGTCTGTCCCCAGGGGACCTCTCATGTGTGTGAGTGTGATGTGTGTGTGGAAGTTTGCGTGTGTATCGTATGTATATGTGTGTTGTATGTGCATGTGTATGTGTGAATGTGGTGTGTATATGTGATGTGTGTATGTGTATGTGTGAGTGTGTGCATGTGTAAGTGGTGTGTGCATGTGTATGTGGTGTGTCAGTGTGTGTTGTATGTATATGTGTATTTGTGTGTGTGTGTGTGTGTGTGTGTGTGTGTGTGTGTGTGTGTAGGGTGCAGGGTGTGTGTGTGTGTGTAGGGTGCAGGTGAGGATGGGAAATCTCTCTGCTCCCTTTGCTAATTGGCTCTTCCCTGGCTCTCATTTCAGATCCAAAGTCTCATGACGTCTACAAATTTCTCATTCCCTGGATTGGTATGTCTTTCTCACCTTAGCTTAGGCCCCTAGAAACTCAGAAAATGCCAGCTGAATGAAGGAATGCAGGATGCCTGACACACTGGGGTGGCTCACAGCCCCCCACATGAAGGCTGATGGGTAGATGTGCCATCTTGCCAGGAAAGGAGGCTGACACTCCCAGATCAGCTAGCCAAGGCTCATCTCTGAGCTCCTATAGGGGTATAGGCTTAGAGGCACCCCGTGCATTCTCTTACTCAGTTCTTCTGTAACCCAGAGCCCCTATTTACCCAAGGATATAGAACTCCCTGTGGGCACAGACAGGCTCCCTCTTTAGTGTAGTCAGGGGGCACAAAACCACCTCAGGCAACTTTCCCTTGGCTTCACATGTCCAAGGCTAAGGTAGGTAATAGCTGCTGTCTAACTGTACAACCACCTCCCTGAAGCTTGGCCTAGCAAAGGACCCAGCAGACAGGCTTTTTATCCCACCGACCCAGGTCTGGGGCCCTCTGGGCCCTTTTCTCCACTCCTGGCCCTGACTGTCTTATCTCCTGGGGCTCAGGAAAAGGGTTGCTGGTCCTTAACGGGTCAGTGTGGTTCCAGCACCGGCGACTGCTGACACCTGCCTTCCACAGTGACATCCTGAAGCCTTATGTGGCGCTGATGGCAGACTCCGCCCGAGTGATGCTGGTAAGTCTCATCCACGGGTGCACATACATGGACATTACTTTCTCTCCCACATTTGATGATCCAGCCAAATTAGCTGTCTCTATGTACCACAAATGCTGTTCTCCACCTCCCATTTCTGTGCCTTGTCATTTCTCCTCTACCCCCATGCCTGGAATGTACTCCCTCTTCACATCTACCTCACAGAATCCCTTTCTTCTCTTAAGACACAGACCAAGTACCACCTTCTACCACCTGAAGCCCTGCCCAATTGCCTCATCTTTAAGTGCCCTTCCTAGTTAACCACTTTGTATTATGTAATGATGGTTTTGGACTCACTCTTCCCCAGCCAGGCAAGACACATCTCCCCTTAGGGCTCTAGGGATGGGCATTGGTGGGGTAGGGCTATTTTCTCTTATATGATTGGTCCCATTCTGATGTGTTTCCTCCCCTGTTAGCTACCACTGATTAGCATCAGTTCTATCTAACCATTAACATCAATTAGCATGCACGAAGGGATATTTACTTTGTAGATATAGCAAGTATAGGAGCACAAACATTTTCCACCCCTGTCCCCAGGGGGCACAGTTTCCTGTATACCACCTCAGTCCCCAGAGAGAGTGGGCTCAGAAAAAAATTCTGCAGAGTGTTTGTCCCATCAATTCACTTCCAAATGGAGCACAGCCAATGGATGGACAATTTGGCATCTCTATGACTGTTGGTCTGGGCAGGGCAGGTTGTTCTGAACTTTGTTCTTCATCATCTAGCTTTTGTCAAGTCCTGCCATGGACTCTGCTCCCAGACTTCTGGTGGTCCCCTCTCCTGACCTTTCACAGCTCACAAGGTGGTAATGACCCCCAACTGCCTTCACCTAAAAAATCAAGAAAGAAAAGATGACAGGGACAGAAGCAAAATGAAGGCCATGTACATGGTCCTGGGGCCAAGACTTAGTCTTCGTCTCCTCAGTTGAATACATCAACCAGGAAAAAAGCCAGAGGCAAGAGCCTGGCCCTGGATGACTAGTGCCTTGGGAATGAACCCGTTCTGCTCCTGAACCAGCTCCAGAACTTCCTCCCGTCCATCATGCCTCCTCACACCTAGCCAGAAGCAGTCTCCCCAGCTTCTTCCAATTGGGGCACTGAACCAGGCTCCTTCCCTTGTTAAATTCACCTACATTTATTTGACAATTATATATGGCTATCTTTGGTGTCTTTCCCATTAGAATGGAGCTTTTGTTTCACTCTCTGCATTTCTAACTCCAAAGCCTAGCATTGTGCCTGGCATGTTGTATGGGCTTAATAACTGCTTATTGATTTCGTTAGAGAAGATGGAGATGGTCCATCAATGCCAACCGGTAGGAAGACCTCTGATGGACTGCCAGGGGGTGTCTATTGTGGATTTTGTGCGGTTTAAGGGATGGAGGCCTAGATGATGCAAAATTGGGAGGGATGGCTCCCTATCACCTCCAGGATCAATCATAAAACCCTGTTTGGCATTCAAAGCCCTTCATAACCTGCCCCTCCCTCTCTCTTTTTCTGTCTTCTTCTTATACCCTATGCTCCCCATTTTCTGATCCAGTGCCACTGACCTCTTTTCTCTTCCTTGAACAAGACACTCCCTCTCCTGACTGGGCATTTCCCCTGGCTATGCCCCACGCCAGGAACTCTTTCCTTCCCCATCTCCACCTCCTGGCTTCCTTCAATTCCTAGTTATAATCCCACCTCCCATAGGGATCCTTTCCAAATCTCTGCCAGTGTCTTCTCTCTGAGATTATCGCCCATTTTTTGTGTCTACATCTTATTGGTACATAGTTGTTTGCATGGTGTCTTCCCCATTAGATGATGAGCTCCTCAAGGGCAGAGATTTTTGTCTTTCTTCATGTCTCCAGCACAGTTCCAGTAGACAATAAATGTTTGTTGACTAATTGGCTGACTGATCTATTGGAAGACAGTCAGAATGCAAAAAGATCTTGAAATGTATGTCTGTGTCTTCTGTATCTATCTCTGTGTTTCTGGACCAAATCAATGGATAAGTAAATATAAGATCTATACAAAATGAATACAGAATGATTTTGGTGGTGGTGGTGGGGACTAAAAACTGGTGGAATCTTGAAAGAAGTAGCATTTGAGCTGAGCTTTGAAGGGAACAAGAGATACCAAGAGATGGCATTGAGGGGTAGGGCATTCCAAGGGTGGGGGATGGGGGTTGTCTTATTCAGAGGTAGGAGATGGAACATCACATACGAGGAGGGTCAAGTAGTTGGCCAGAGTGTAGAGACCAGGAAGGGGAGTAATGCACAATCAACTTGGAGAGATGATGGAGCTCTAGACTGGGAAGGGTTTAAATGCTAAACAGAGGAGTTCGCATTTTCTCCTAAAAGAAGGGCGTAGATTTACAAGGCAGAGGATCATACAAAAGCTGACTGACATTTTCTGGCTTATGTGGCAAGAAGAGATTATCCCCAGAAGTTCAAGGATGCCACCATCGTCCATCCTGCCAAAATCTTCCTTAATAGGCTGATCCTTCACCTGGAAGATGATCTACCTGAGAGTCAATATGGCTTCAGAAAGGGCTGAGGAATGTTGATACAGAGCCCAACAACTCCAGGAGAAATGCCAGAAACAGTACAGATTGTACATTGTAGACAATGTTCGTTGATCTGACCAAGGCATTTGATGCTGTCAGTCACAAGGGCTTGTGGAAAATTATAGCAGAATTTGGTCACCCAGAGAAGTTCACCAGTATTGTACATCAGTTTCATGATGGCATGCATTCACAGGTTCTGGATTATGGATGATGCTCTCATGCTTTCCCAGTCACCAGTGGAGTGAAGCAGGGCTGTGTGCTTGCTTCCATGCTTTTTAAAGTGATATTTTCAGCAATGTTGTCAGATGCCTTCAGTGAAGATGAAAACAGCATTAAGGTCATCTACTGCACTGATGGTAAATGATTTAACTTGAAAAGGATAGAAGCCAAGAGCAAAGTGGAGGGAGAGTTGGTGCATGAATTTTTGTTTCTCACATGATAGTGCACTCAGCGTAGCCTCTGAGGCCAAGGTGCAGCAAGGAATGGATCAATTCTCTGCTGCTTGTGCTAATTTTGGCCCAACAAATAACACCAAGCAAACGGAGGCTCTCCAACAGCCAGTCCCACACCATCCATACACAGAACCATCAGTTACAGCAAAGGGAGAAATAGTGAATGTTACGGATAAGTTCATTTATCTTGTCGATATACTTACCAGGGATGTACATACACGTAAATGATGATGTCAACACACGAATTGCCAGAGCTATCTCAGTGTTTTGGAGGCTCTGAAGAAAATTGTGAGAGAGGAGGTATCAGGCTGCCTACCAAACTGAAGGTCTATAGAGCCATTGTGCTGACCTCATTGTTGTATGCCTGTGAAACCTGTACAGTCTACCAGCACCAAGAAATGGAATTGCTTCCATTTGAATTGTCTTATGAAGATTCTGAAGATCACCTGGCAAGATAAGGTACCAGACACTTGAGATCCTCTCTCAAGCTGAACTGCCAAGCATTGAAACTCTTTTACAGAGAGTGCAGCTCCAATGGGCTGGCCACATTGTCTGAATGCCAAACATATATTTACCTAAAAGACTAGTTTATGGAGAACTCACACAAAGCAAGCACTCATACAGAGATCAGAACTGATACAAACACATTCTCAAAGTCTCTCTGAAGAACTTTGGAATCGATTGTAAGACATGGGAGTCACTGGCACAGGACCACCCGGCATGGCTTGCCTGCATCAAAGAAGGTGCTGTGCTCTATGACTGAGAGTTGCAGTAGCTCAAAAAATGTAAGATGTGCAAATTTAGACATCTTCACTGCAAATGTTCAAGTGAACTATTTGTGCCTAACCTGTGGTGGGGCATTCCAAGCTCATGTTGATATGATCATCCATAGTCAAACAAACTGTACCTTGACCCCAACATAGTAATGTCATTTTGATTCTTTTTAAGAATGAAGAACAACAACCACTATGTGCCAGGCATTGTGATAGGAGCTTTTACAAATATTATCTCCATGCATAGAAGGTACAATATAATCAATAGGACATAACCTTGCCATCATCTGTGTCAGAACATGTCAGCAACCTAGTGTTCAGTTTTAGACCTCACATTCTGAAGAGCTGAAGAGTGTCCAAGAGGACAGCAGCCAGGGTGGTGAGGAAACTGGAAACCATGTCAGAAGGATCAATTGAAGGATCTTGATGTTGATCCCAGAGAAAGAAGACTCAGGGTGGGGGGGGGCAGGAGAACTGCCTTCAAGTATCCAGAGGGTTGTTATGTGGAAGGATTAGCCTTGTTCTGCTTGGCTCCAGAGAGAAGAATCAGGGTCAATGAAGGGAATCTGCAAAGAAGCAGATTTAGTCTGGATGTCAGGAAGAACTTTCTAATAATCAAAACTACCCCAAAGTGGAGAAGATTGTCACAGGGACTCATGGAGTCCTCCTTATTATCATTCTTTTTCTATTTTAGGACAAATGGAAGAATCTCAGTCACCAGGGTTCGAGTCTGGAGATCTTTGAGCATGTCAGTCTAATGACTTTAGACTCCCTCATGAAATGCGCCTTCAGCCAAAAGAGTAATTGCCAAATGGATAGGTTAGTAGAGACACCTTTGAGGGACTGTCAATACTGAGGGGTTAGCAAATTGTGCTAGTAATAATGCTAGGTATTCTGACTCTTAACCCCAGTCCCAGACTGAGCCCTCACCATGACCCCAGACTGAGGCCTGACCCTAGGTCCAGACTGAACCCTCACCATGACCCCAGACTGAGAACTTACCCTAGTCATAGACTGAGCCCAGTCACAGCCTTGGTCCTAACCTTGGTCACATTCTGAATCTTGACCCTGGTCCCAGACTGAGGCCTGATTCCTAGCAGAAACTATGAAACCTGACCCAAAACTTGTCCCTGTCCTTGAACAGTCTTACCCTTATTCCTGTCCCATGGCCACGCAAAAGCAGGTGAAGTTGAGACCAAATAAGAGTGTGTTGATAGAGCAGAGCAGCTCATTTCTTCTCCTGGGAATATAGCTTGGAGCCCAAGTCTGGTCTTCCCAGGGATAGAAATCTTGATATGCAGGATGTCCCAAAAGTCTTAGTGTAGGCATAAGCTTTAATAGCTTGTCATAGCCTAGCATAATCCCCATTCATTCATTCAACAAGCAAACCTGTTTGGAAGGAACTCACAAACTAGCAGGCAGGCAAGAAATAAACTCAAATAACTGTCCTCAAACAGCAGAATAGAACGTCCTTGTTGACTGGGTAGATATGAGGGTGAAAAAAGTACTGATGCTGTCTGATCGTATGCTATCAAGGGACAAGAGCTGGGGGCATAACACTCTCAAGCACTCAAGGGTTCCCTCAGTCCTTGCGTATTCCCCAACTTTATCACAGGGAGAACAGTGTTTGTCTCTGAATTTTAACTTAGTTTCTCTTTAGAAATGGGTTGGGTCTTTGACAAGGAGGACGTGGGATTTAGTGTGGACTGAATAGTTAGGGATTAGAACAAGTGTGGTCCTGATATTGTTTTGTAATATGTAGCCTAAAGAAGGAAAGTTTGGGGCGTTACCAAGAGGGCAAGAGGTAAATTGCCTAAGTGAATGAGCTAGCCAAGGGAGAGCATGGGGAGGAAAGAGAAAGGCCAAGAAAAACACATCAAGGGATCAGGAAGAAGACAGAGAAATAGTAGAATATTGACTACAAACTCTTTGAGGGCAAGGGGTCATGTCATTTGTGTCTTTCTATCGCCAGCACCAGCACAGTACATGGAATGCAGGGAGCACTTACCAATGCTTACTGAAAGGGAAGGAGAACCAGGAGAGGGTGGTGTCTCTGAAACCAAGGCAGGAGAGTGGGGATGAGATCAGACACTGCTCAAAGGTCCAAGAAAATGAGGACTTAAGAAGAAAGTAGAATGAATTCTCTAGTCATCTTTGAGAGTGAGTTTTCAGTGGAGTTTGAGACAGAAGCCAGATCTACAGGTTGTGGGTGGAGGGGAAGAAAGGATGGAGAGTGTAGATGGTTTTTTAAATTTGGAAGTGAAGGTGTGGAAGGTGATGGGAATATTGAAGAGATGACAGGGCTGAGGGAAAGCTTTTTTATGATGGGATCTTAGAATGCTTTTAAGTATAGGGGGAAGAGTCAATGGAGAGGGAAAGAAGAGAGACACACGGAGAGGTAAAGAAACAGAAAGAAGCAGAGAGAGAGACAAAAAGAGAGAGAGATACAGACGGGGAGGAAGGAGAGAGACATAGAGAGATGGTGAGAGATAAAGAAAGAGAGACAGGGAGAGAGAGAGAGACAAAGAGATGGCGAGAGATAGAGAGGGAGAGAGACAAAGAAAAAGAGACAGAGAAAGAAGGACGAGAGGGAAATAAGGGAGGGAAGAAGGGATACTGGAGGATAAAGAGGTGTAAGAGAGAATGAGTGACAGAGAGAAAGGAGAGATGGGAGATAGGAGAGAGAGGAAGGGAGAGACAGGAAAGGAGGAAAGGAGAGAGAGGAAGAGGGAAGAGATAATGCCAGTACTGGAGGTGCCATGAGAGCAGAGATCTCAGATGGGAAGGTACCTTACAGGTTATCTAGCCCAAGCTTTTCATTTTGATAGATGAGGAAACTGAGGCACAGAGAAGTTCACTGACTTGTTAAGTCACACAGTTAGTGGGTGTCAGAGCCAGAACTTGGGGTGAGCTCCTCAGATTCCCAAGCCTGGTCGTTCTATTCCCTAGTTGGGTGCCTTGAAGACCAATTGAGTAGCAGGTTCCTAGGAGATGGTGATGAGTCATTTAGCCATCCATGTATTAAATGCTTCTGTTAACTTTGTCTTTCCTTTCTCACACTATCCAGAGTCAGTCACCAGGTTCTGCTGACTCCCCTTCAGTAATAGGTCTGTAGTCACTAGGCTTTTTTTTTCTATGAAATTGTGATACCCACCTCTGAGAAGTCTGTGGTAGGATGCTTTAGGGATCTGCCCTTGGCCTTGTTCAGTTCAGGTTGGGACCTATGGCTCCAGTGCTGATGGAGTGAGGCCCGAAGAAGAGGACAGTCAGGAGGAAAGGAGGAAATGGAAGTTGGAATGCAGGGGATTCCAGGTGTGGAGTGAGCTCACTTCAGAGACACCGCATCTTCTGTGTGAAGGTGGAGGCCAAGTCCTTTCTCCTCTGTCTCTCTTTTCCTTCAGGCACTCAAACGTCTACATCCAAGCTGTTCATGATCTAACCTACTTGCTGACTACTCGAATACGGAATGCCTTCCATCACAATGATGCCATCTACTGGCTCAGCTCTTCGGGCCGCAAAACCCGTCAGGCTGCACAAAGGGCCCATCAGTACACGGGTATTGCCTACCTGGATAGGTCTGTCTTGGTGATCTCAGCACATTGTCAACACTCCAGGAGTCCATAGACTCCCAGAAGGAACCTTTGACAGACTTAGAATAATAGAACAGGTCTTAGACATCACAGTCCATCTGAGACCAGGTCATTTAGGTGGTGGGTGGTAGAGTCAGGAGTCAAGACCAGATCTGATTCCAAATCCAGGGCTCTGTCCCAGTATACTGTGACACACTCACACATTTCTATTCTTTTTTTTTTTTTTTTTTGCTTTTTGGTAGGGCAATTGGGGTTAAGTGACTTGCCCAAGGTCACACAGCTAGTACATGTGTGAAGTGTCTGAGTCCGGATTTGAACTCAGGTCCTCCTGACTCCAGGGCTGGTGCTCTACTCACTGCGCCACCTAGCTGCCCCCACATTTCTATTTCTATCACTTTTCCTTCCCATCCCTTTTATTTTCCCACATCATGCTCTTCATTCCCTTTATCCCCTTTTTCTGTATATTCCAACCACTCCCTTCACATTCTCCACTCCATTCTTTGATCTCTTCCTCTTCCCCCAAATTCCTCTTTCCTAACTCTCCACCCCTTCCTCATTCTCCCATCCCTCCCCTCTTCACTCTCTCCATCCCCTTTAGCCTCCTTCCTCCCACCCCACCCCCATGGGTCACCAGAGTCTTGCAAAAGATATGAAGCTAACTCAACACAAGGAACCCACCCCCAGCCTCACTCCTCTCACCTAAACACACACATTCTGAAATACCCAGAGATAACGCTGGAGACGGGGTGTTGAGGAGGGCCCAGAATTTTATAGAATCTCCCTTATACCAAAGCACATGGAAATGTATATCTCCATACAAGTCCAAGTAGGCACACGCATGTGGTCAGTCTTTCCCATGTATTCATAAACATGTGTGTGCAGCTCAGGGGATGGAACAGGAGGCAGCAGACATTTAAGATCTCTGGTACCAATACACAAGGAAGCCCTTGCCCACCAAGGAGTAAGACAGAACCTCCTGAAAATAAATACATTCCCATGGCTTCCACCAAGGATTCTCCCCATATTCTCCCCAGGCAGCTCCCCTTCCTGCTACTGAGGTCAGAGCCCTGGCACACCATTCTCACTCCCAGGCAATATAAAAGCTCACAGGAAGAAAAGAAGGGAGGCAGGAAGGAAGGAAGGAAAGAAGGGAGGAAGAAAACAAAAAAATTAAGCGTGTGCTATGTGCCAAGGATTATACTAAGTGCTGGGGATATACATACAAGCAAAAAAAAAAAGCTAGTTCCTGAACTTGAGAAATTTACTTTTTAATGGGGAAAGACAACACAGAAAAGGTAGCTGAACAGCTGGGGAAAGGGGAGGAGGGGGTGATGAAGGTACTTGGCATGGGGGTATGATTTTAAAGTCTGCTAAGTGAGGAACAGGAGGGGAATGAAGGCTAGGCAACTTGTGCCCTTCCACAGAATGAAGGCTTTAGAAGAAACTAACCACTGGGAGAGGAGGGCAAGCTTGAGGAGGGATATTCCACAGTGAGAAGGCCATGGGGGGCGGGGCGGGGTGGGGGTGGGTTAGATGTTCTAGGATGAGGAGGTCCTCAGTGCTAAGGGAAGTTCCAGGAGAATATAGCAGCAGAGGCATGGGTTTGAAGGCTGAAGAGCTAAGAGCTGTGAAGGACTTTCGAAGGCTTCTGAAAGTCAATCTACCCATTTTACGTAGCAATCTTTGTTTCTTCAGAGAGGGTAATCCAGGCTCTGCTCAAACAGGTCTAGGAACAGGGGTTTTGCTCCAGCTTAGCAACCTGCTCTCTAGGAATTTCTCCTGTTGATCCTAGTTTTAGTTCTCTGAAGCTCCAACGAGCAATTGCCCAAATTCTTTGGTCGGGTAGCTTGGGGCAGGGCAAAGATCCCTAGACATGTGTGGCCATCTCCCAGGGGTTTGAGGATTCCTGCTAATGACCACAATCTCCTTTCCTGGAGCAGACCAGGTGATTCAGAGGAGAAGGCTGCAACTGGAGCAGGAAGGAGGGCTGGAGGCCATCTCCAGAAAGAGACATTTGGATTTCTTGGACATTCTCCTCTGTGCCAAGGTGAGCATTATGGGGCCTTAGGGCTCATCCCATGGGAGGGGGATTGGTGCAGAACTTGTCCCTGCCCTATTAACTTAATTATGAATGTCTTTAGTTTTTGTAGCATCTCAGAGCTGGAAGGAGCGTGAGAGAGCACCTGCCCTACCCTCACTCCCAATGTACAAACTTCCTCTACAGCATGACTTCTTGACCTGGGGCCTTAACTTGTTTGGGGCGAAAGTACATCTTTATTTTCATTCCTGTTTGGCTTCCTTTAGGACCTTTGTATTTTATTTTGCACATTCTGAGAAGGGGTCCATAGGCTTCACCAGACTGCCAAAGGGATCATGACACAAAGACAGATTAAAGACCTTTGCTCTCCAGTCTCCCTGACAGTTCCATTTCACCCTCTGTCCTAAAACCTCTTAATGGGGAGGCGGCTCCTTCCTCAGGCAGCCTGTTCCATTGCTGGACAGCTTCCATTGTTAGGAGCTTTATCCTTCCTCCAAGTCAAAATGTTTCTCTGCGACACTCCCCCTCCCCCAGCCACTGGTCCTTGTTCTGGGCTCTGAAGCCAAACAGAGTGATATGTATTCTCCTACATGATAACCTTTCAAATATTAGAAGAAGGTAACCATCTTCCACCCTCCTAGTCTTCTCCAGGGTGAACATTCCTAGCTCCTTTAAACAGTCCTGATAGGGTATCCTGGTTATTCTTCTTTGGACTTTCTCCAGGAAACTTGTGATGCCCATAACTGAACACAATACTTTCGATGGAGTTTTACCAGGGCAGAAGCAATAAGACAATGGCATCTGTTGCTCTACATGTTAGACTTCCAGAGATGTCCATAGGCTGTACATAACCATTTAATTCAGTTGGTTAGGAAGTCACCCTAAGGGCCCTCGAAGGTGTCTGACAAGAAGGGCTTTTCTTCACTCAGACAGAGAGTGGGCACGGCTTGTCAGATGAGGAGCTGAGGGCCGAGGTGGACACATTCATGTTTGAGGGCCATGATACCACTGCCAGTGGCATTTGCTGGATCCTGTATGCCTTGGCCACACATCCTGAGCATCAGCAGAAATGCCGGGAGGAAATCAGGGGAGTCCTGGGGGATGGGGCCTCCATCACCTGGTAAGTACTCAGGAGAAAGAAGGAAAGGGGTTCTTTCTTACAGTCTCCCCTGTTCCCCCATTGACTCCATACCAAAAGAGCTTGGCTTTTGTGACTGTTGTGGGACAAGACAAAAGCCTGGTATGTTGGGTTCAGCTGACTTTTGAGATGGTTGGAATACTTCCTGCTCCTGTCTGCATTTCCTTGATTCTTCCTTGGGATGTATCAGTCAGTTAACATGCATTTATTACCCACCTCCTATGTGCCAGGCACACTGTTCTAGGTGCTATGAATACAAAAGCAAAAATTAGAACAGTCCATGACCTCAAGGAGCTTACATTGTAAGTAATAAATAAGAGTAGGTCAAAATACAGTCTCTCCTCTCTGTTCTGGACTACTGCAATGGCTTTCTAATTGATCCCACTTATGGATATGACTGTGTTACCCCCTCCGCCTGCTCAATAAATTCTAGTAGTACCCTATTAGCTTCATGATCAATTATAAAATTTTCTGGTATTTCAAGCCTTTTACAACTTCAGCCTTCTTACCTTTCTAGGTTTTTTAATGCCTTAATCTTCTCCATGTACTCTATGATCCAACTACATTGTGTGGAATGATAATAATTGAGGAGACAGATTCTGAGCTATGCAATTTGTTAGCAGATAAACATAAATTGGGCTGAAGGACCCTCAGCAGGAACAAAGACCTTGAATATAGATTTTTCACAGATTTTTTACATTAAAAAATAATACACAGGATACAAAACATGATATAGAATTACATATTCTTATTGGAGAAAAAATCTGAGACTTTCCAAGTTGGGAGGAGTAGAGTGAGTGAGTGGAATTTCCCCAAATCAGGTGATTTTCAGGACAACAGCAAAATGGAGGCTGTTTGCAAAGTGGAGTAAGTGTTGGTTCCCGCAATTCTTCCCTTCAATCCTCAGGCCAAATTTATAAAGTTTTTTATATGTTCATTATCAGCATTATACACCAAGAAATGAAGACTGGGGAGGGCCCTTTCAAATAGTTTAGAATAATAGCTAACATAGAGTCTGAGAACAGTAATGATGCATAAAACAAAGACCGTCTATTTTCCTATGGTGAATAATACACAATTCCCCTACAACCAAGTGAACCATGAGGAAGGATTTCACCAGGGGTCACTTGGCTTAGGCAAGTGCATTTCTGCTATAACCTTTTGGATTTTATGAAGGCTTGCCATGATTTCTTCTGATGGGTTAATGTAGGAATAAGAAGATGGATTGATCATAGCACAGGCTCCTCCCTGTAAGACCATACAATTTTGTAAGACCATTTGTGCTCATGAATTGATTTTGATTAGGAGGGTGGAGATGGACTCACTTGTAGCCTGAGTTTCTCAGTTTCAAATGAGAGGTTTCTAGCAGCGTGCTCTAGGGCTGCAACCCCTTTAAATGGAAATAGGGACCAGGGGATCTTCATCCCTAGCCCAAATTCCTTCACAGGTTTTGGATTGTATTCACATCTCTATTATCCCGGGTCTCTTATCTTTTTTGACATTTAAACCACTATGCTCCCAATTTTCTTGTAGTTTTCCTTCTCACTAGTCCTATGGTATGATTTAAGACTGATAAGACTACTAGCTGGGTCAAATAGACAATTCCACACATCCCAAATAAACATCGCTGCCACAAACAAAGAATTGTCCAAGGGCTACTAGGTCCCAAGGAACTTGAGAAAGGGGGGAATATTTAATTCCTCCAAGGTTTCAATCATTCTTATAGTATACATTTGTACTGAAGGTTGCATCATTCTTGATCCAGCTAGAGCCATTATAAGTAACATTGGCCAAAGAAATACACTGAGGTTTCTTGTCTTTAATTCCACCAAAGAGGCAGCTTTTAGCATGAATAAAAGGGTCTCCTTTGGTAATATCAGGAAAAGCAAAAGTCAGTCTTCGAATCTCCTAAATCTACCTGATTTCTTGGTGACACAGAAATGAAAACTCAGAAGGGGAATAAGTAATACAGTTCTGAATTTTATGGATCCCATCAAATTTGAAAAAAAAGCTTGTTTGTTATGAAGTTGGGTCAATGATCCTGATCCTTATTCGTTACCTTCTATTTTCCTTCAGGAGGCATAAATACTACATGTGGCTAAAGCAAAGGGTAGAAAACATACTTTCAAAGATGGTGTTTTAAGATATCCAGAGTCAATTGGTATGGGAGAATTTGATTTTCAGTAATAGGGAATACAATCCATTCATCAAGGTTGCTCTGACGGCTATGATGACAAACCCAGCACCCATAGGGCCCAATTGCTCTAAAATGATGCAAAACATGTTCTACATCACCATGAAGTTTACTAATAATATTAAGTCTTTTCCAATCCTGGGAGGAATGGATTTGGAAAGAGCAGCCAGTAAGAACATCAGCATTAAACAGCAACAAGGAAACGAGGAAGATTGAAAACATACCATGCGTATGGCGGTGAGGCCTAAAGCAACCGGTATTGTAAAAAGTATCCATTTTTCCCACAGTTGACAATTTTTCGTTCTCTAGATTAACTGTTACTATTAAGATAAAGCAAAGCAAAAAGATTTTTGGATACATTGCTCTCACTTGAAGCAGCAAGGGGCAGGTTTTATGTGGGCACAGTGTATCCAAGTGTCTTTTTCTCTGCTCTTTATCAGCAGTACTTTGAATGGGCCTTCCCAGGAGTGTTGAGTTCCATTACCCACTGGAAATTCTTGCTGTAGATCTTACCTCCAGTGTGAAAAGCATGTAATAAATGGTCCAAGGGCCCAGTCTGTACCGAAGCCCCCGTGTTGTGAAGTTCCCTCAGTTCTTTTTGTAATTCCTGTATGTAAGAAGCAAAAGAAGCATCTTTTCCCGGTAAGGGTGTTTACGTCAGGGAGAAAGGGTTGGCCTTTATAGGAGGATGACCAGAAAGAATTTCAAAAGGAGAAAGATGTAATGCCAACATCGGTCTGCTTCACAGATGACAAAAAGCAAGGGGGAGCGCTGTTGTTTAGTTGTATGGCCCCATTTGGGGTGTTTTTGGGAAAGATACTAGAGTAGTTTGCCATTTCCTTCTCCAGCCCATTTAATGGATGAGAAAACTGAGGTGAACAGGGTTAAGCAGTGGGTAGCAGGGCTGGACACTGAGTGCCTGGATAAAATATAATAATGAATAGTGCATAAGTCTTGTACAAATGATAAACTGATTGACCATTAGGCCCTGACTTGGCCTTCTTATCAGGGAGGATTGCAGTGTTACAAGGGAATTTATATAAAACAATAATACTTTGACCCACCAGAGACTCAATAGTGTAATGAGTGTAAAACCTTCAGTAGCCTCCCTGGACAGAGGGTACTGAGGAATGGATGGTGGAGGTGGAGGAGGCTCCCTTAGTCTGGATGGTGGCAGGGACAGTGGATGTTAACAAACTTACATCTAAGGATGAAATTGTCCAACAGTCCAACAGGGATGTCAGATGGAATCCCTAGACTAACATCAGGGAGTTCTGAACCAACACAGGGAAGAGAGAGAGAGAGAGAGAGAGAGAGAGAGAGAGAGAGAGAGAGAGAGGGATGGAGGGAGGGAGAGAGAGAGGAGAGAGAAGAGAGAAGAGAGAAAGAGAGAGAGAGTTAGTTGCAGGGAGTTGCAAGGAAAGAGATCCATTGGGGGAGCAAGGAATAGTGAATCTAATTTTACAAAGATCATAGCCTAACAGATTGACAGGAGAATTGGGCATGAGAAGAAAAGAATACTATATTGAGAAAAGACCAATAGTTACCAAGCAGGGAGACAATTTGGGGATCCAAAGCTTTGAGGCTTTCCTGAGATCCAATAGAGATCCCATAGAGATTCAGTAGAAGTACACTTAGAATCTGGGTTGGTTGTCAAAAATGAATTAGAAGCTCCAGTATCTAACAAGCAATCACAAATCACGTCATCACCTTTAAGGGAGACATATGGGGTTCACTGGTGTGGAGAGAGTTAGAGACTGGGATAGTTGGGGCAAGGACATCATTATCAGGAAAAATGAAAAGATCTTCATCAGAATCTATGGTCCCTGTGCCCTGATGCCAAAGACTCTCCATGAGTTCTTCTAGAGCCCCCACTATTTTTTATAACACCAGTATTGGGGGACAATGCTATCACAGTTTGTTGGTGCAGCGGATAGAGCAATGGGCCTGGAATCAGAAAGACCTGAGTTCAAATCCAACTTCAGACATTTACTTGCTGTGTGACCTTGGGCAAGTCACCTACCTTCTGTTTGCCTCCGTTTCCTCAACTGTAAAATGGGAATAACCTCACAGGGCTGTTGAGGATCAAATGAGATAATATTTGTAAAGTACTAGCACAGTACCTGGCACATAGTAGGAACCGTAGAAATGCTTGTCTCCTTCTCTGCCTTCTGTTTGACTTCAGGGACCACCTGGGCCAGCTTCCATATACTACCATGTGCATCAAGGAAGCCCTGCGTCTCTATCCTCCTGTTCCATCCATTGGCAGGGATATCACAGAGAACATCACCTTTCCAGATGGACGCTTCTTAAGAGCAGGTACCGTGCCTCCTACTTTTACTCCTGCTACATATTTGTGGGGCACCAGGTGGAAGGGTGGGAGGTTGGAGTAAATGACCCCACCCACTTCTGAGACAAGATCATTCGAGGTTTAAGATTATAAAGTTAGCTGGTTTTCTGCCCAATCTTGAGGTCCATGCTCCACTCTAGTTTCAAATGAGAATATATTTTATGGCAGACTTTATTTTTAAGTCCCGCCAGGCAGGCTCGCTTCCCTCTTGCCCCTGAGAAGGGACCATTCATGTCTCTTGTTTTCTGCTGACACCTATCACGCTTGGGTCAGTAATGTTCTGACCTGTTTAATCTTTGCTTCAAAGGGGATCTCAACCCAAAGGAATTTCCCGGACAGGTCAATGTACTGCACAGTGCTTAAACTCCTCCCCCTCCTTACTGACTCACTAAGGTTAGTCAGCAACACCAGGTTCCTCTCCCTCCAGATAAAGTAAGCCGAAATAGCAATGTGGTATTCAATGCTAAAAGTTACAATGGGAAAAGTCAAAGCGAGAACTCAGAAAGACCTTAGCTTAAAAAGGCCAAGGTCTCCACTGCATCAGGGGCCATCTTCAGTTGTCCTGATCTGTATCTGGCCACTGGACCCATATGGCTCTGGAGGACAAAGTGAAGCTGGGGACTTTACACATCCTGTGCCCCTCCCCACCCGCCCGCCCCACTCAAATCCATGACATCATCTTCTTGATGTCATGGTCCTCTTCGAGAATGAAGGACAAATCACACAACCACAACAGTCAAAATGACTCTCAAAGCTGAAGTCTCAGAGCTGGAAGTGACTATAAAAATTATCTTGTTGGATCTCCCCATTTTTTAGATAGGGAAACCAAGACCCAGGGAGAGGAAGGGAATTGTCCAAGGATCCATCCGTGTCACAAACATGTCCCACAGTTATCCCTTCAGTCCCTCTTAGCCCTTTATACTTTTTCCTTTCTAATCCAGAGATTACATGTCATGGCAGAGAAAACAGAAGTGAAATAAGAGTTGAAATCCATCATTGCCAGACTGTATACCCTGAACACTTTTTTCTTTTCCTAAAGAAAAACCTTTTAGGGTGGGGGAAGGACTTGGATCTCTCCCTCCCCTTGCCAACTTCCCCCACCAACCACTGCTTCGGGCTCCTTCTGAAAGCCCCAGTGCCACCACACCCAGTGAGACAGTGGAAAGGAGGCTGGACTTGGGGTCCAGAGACCCGGGCTCTAATCTCGCTTCAGGCACTTACTAGCAGTTTGTTAATCTGCAAACCCTTCTTTTCTTGTCTGAGATGGAGACGATACTGTAGCACTTGCTTCACAGGGTTGTTACCGTCAAATAATAAAGTATGTGCAATAACATTTGAAAAACTCAAAGCCTGGCACTAATAGCAATGATTATCGCTTCCCTCTGCCATTCTGGGGCCCTCAGTGAGGAAGCTAAGGGAGCTGGTCATAGCCCTGAAAGCAGGAAGACCCGAGTCCAAATTTGGCCTCTAACATTTACTAGTTGTGTGAACTTGGCCAAATAACAAGGTCTGCCTCAGTTTCATCAACTTCAAAATGGGGAATAATAATAGAACCTATCTAAAAAAGTTATTGTGAGGATCTAATAGTTAATATTTGTAAAACAAGCAAATAAACAAAAGCATTTAGCGCAGTGCTGGCAAACAGTAGGCACTACATAAATGTTTATTCCCTTCCCTTCTCCTAACTCCCACAAAACTGAACTTGGTCCATCTATTTGTAGCATGAGTCCCACTAGATTCTACAAGCCCTTGCCACCCCAGGTTCAGTGGGGTGTTTGGGGGTAAATAGAATTACACAAATACTAATTGAGCCCCTGTCTGGTGCATTCTTTGAACTAAACTGGGCAGGAACAATCTGCTTGAGCTGTACTCTGTATTCCTTCGTCTTGTGGAGGAGGAGGAGGAGGAAGAGGAGGAGGAGGAGGAGGAGGAGAAGGAGGAGAAGGAGGAGAAGGAGGAGGAAGAGGAGGTATTGATACTCTCACTCTTTTTTGGGCCTGCCTGGTCACTCATGATTTGGAGGCTAATAGGTGTCTTTTAGCTCTTTTGTTAGTGAGTTGGAGAAGCGAATGGCAAGGTACTCCAGCATCTCTGCCAAGAAAACACCCAGATGGGGTCATGGAGAGTGGGACATGACTGAAATGACTGAACATCAAAAGTTCTGGGTCAGGTCAATTGCCTTGAACCTTTAATAAACCTCACAGAGGCACCTGATAGCCCTGCAAAGGCAAGGGCAGAGCTGGCAACCTTTGCCTTCTACTCCTGCCCACTGCTGCCATTCCTGAGAAGGTCACTGTTTACCCTACATAGTTTTTTTTCTTTTTCTTTCTTTAGGAAACTCAGTTTCATTGCACATATATACTCTTCACCACAACCCCAGGGTGTGGCCAGATCCAGAAGTATGTTGGCCCCATAACGGGGATGGGACTCAGGGGAGGTGGTATGGATGTGTGTGCACTTTTTAGGGAGTTGGAGGAGCACCCTCCAAAGCTTGAGAGATGGACCCTCTCTGGCACTGTTAGCTCCTGAATCCTGTCTCTATTGGCTGCTATCTTAAGAGTTGGCCAGTTCAAGATAGAATGAATCAGCATGGGATGTGTGTGTGTGTGTGTGTGTGTGGTGACGGGGTGAATGGCCCCCAGCCTAACTCCACTGACCTGGGTTGCACATGTGAACAGCCCCCAGCCCAACTCCACTGATGGCAGGGAGAAGGGTGGGGTGTGTGTGAACAGCCCCCAAACCAGCTCCACTGACCCAAGGGCTCGTTCAGTCCTCTCCGCTTCTCCCCTGAGAACTTGACCCTCCAGCATTCCCATGCCTACCTGCCCTTCTCTGCAGGACCCAGGTGAGTCAGTGTGACCACACGAGTTCCTTTAGAGTAAATAGGTGTTGAATGAATAAATGAGCAATGAATGAATGAATGAAGCGAATGAATGAATGAAATACTGAATAAGTGACCTTTAGAGTCAGACACAGAAGGTGGGGGTGAGTGTAGGTTACCTTCCAGATCCTGAATGGAAGAGAAACCAGCAAGGGAAGCTACACCAAGCCTGCAAAAGCTGAGGTTGTACAGTAGATAGAGTGCTGAGCCTGGAGTCAGGAAGATCTGAGTTCAAGTGTGACCTCAGACACTTAATATCTGTGTGACTTCTGTCTACCTCAGTTTTCTCAACTGTAAGATGGGGATACTGGTACCTATCTCACAGGGTTGTTGTGAAGATCAAATGAGATACTCTTTTTAAAACACTTAGCATAGTGCCCAGCATATAGTAGGTGCTTAATAAAGGCTTGTTCCCTTCACACCAGTTTGTTTCTGTCAGAGCTCTTCTGAGCAGGAGTCCTGGATAGGTGGTAGGCTTCATCTAGCCTTTGTTAGTCAAGAGATGTCCTGGCCGTGAGTGTTGGCACCCCTCTATCCTTTGGGACTCAAAAGCCCAAAGCAGTAGGCTGGTGTTCTCCCCATCTCTAAAGTTAGCATTTCTTTGAGTGGCTTGTTCCCAAGGTCTGCTATGGTTACACCAGATCCTGGTGGGGAATCCATTCTCTGAGTAACACCTCTCATACAACACATTAGCTTCTCTTCAACACAGATACTTCTCATCCCTGGTTGGATTTGCCTGCACGTCTCTGGTGAAAAGATCTGTTGCTAGTAATGTGTATGACTGATGTTTTCACTGTCTCTTTCCAGAGTTCAGCTCTAAAGGCTGGCTAAGGCTTAAAGCATTTCTTTGAATACACCGAGCCTCAAGCTTCTCACTTCCTAGTGGCCTCTTGAACCAGGAAAATTGGTTCCTTAGTAACTCTAGGGACCTTTCTCGACCTATCCATTGAAAGTATTCATGCAGTACTATTGGAGCCATAGAATAATATGCATTCAGTAGCATCACCAGCTTCTGGGCACCATATGTGTGATCAGTCACATTCAGGTAGAGTGTTCTACCGAGTGGCTCCAACGCCTGCTATTGTCTCAATGGGAGGGTGCCTGCTTGGGACTGAAACTTGAGTCCTTTGGTATCACGGCTTTATTTCTTGGATCACTTCTCATAGTCTTTGACCCCAGCCATTTGTCATCTACAGACAACCAGGGCAGTGAAGGCCCCTTCAGTGAAACAAAGTTCACACTCACTGATGACATATTCTCTGGTGGAAATCTTCCTATCTCAGTCACACTTCCATTTGTCTGTGGCCCACATAGAACTTCATCTTTTCTTTCAGTATCACCATCACATGGCCTCTGAGACAGAGCAATTACAGCCACATTGTTCTTCCTTGGTTAGTGATATCTGCTGAATTCACAGAGGGCTAGCCATCTGTGGCAAGTCCCTTCTAACTCAGTGTGGTCAAAATTCAGATCAGAGGTTTGTTGTAAGTTCACACTCAGAAGGTTAATTCTAGACATATGGGCTTTGAACTTTTCAGTGACTACCTGCTTCTAAGCCAAGAACTTCAGTTGTGGTGTGGCACTGTGGGGACTAAAATTATTCAGCCTACAATAAGGAAGACTGAGGCAGAGCTCTGAGCCAATGGCACTTTATTAAAGGGTCCATGGTGACCTCTAATGAAGTGAACCTCATATCTTTCTCACAATCTGAGATGCCACCTCCTTCCAGGATCCTGTTTTTATAGGGTTAGATATCTAAACATTCAAGAACAGCAATACAAAAATCTGAATAATTCCATTTGTTGACATACGATACATAGGCTAAGAAAAGCAAAAAATAGTCTGTCAGCTGGGTGATGAGGTGGGTAAAGCAAGAAATATCTGCCAAGGTGGTCACAAGATGGATGGGCTCCTCTTTAGGTTAGGTGGGAGCTATACACATACCACACCACCACCCATGCTTGGTTTGGTCATGGAATTTGAGCAAAACAGGATGGAGATACCTCTGTCAGCATCCTTATGGTTGTGAAAATGAGCTCCACAGCTGGTAACAAGTGATGCACATTAAAGTTTGAGGACTGTTATAGGGTCCTTCTGTTAGGGCCTTATATTCCTACTTGTCTTGTACAAAGTATGGATTAATACATTGCTTATTCTTACCCAAATATGCAAAAAGAGGCATGGCAAAATACAGTATATCATTAGCTGATAGACCTTACTCTTCAGGGCCCAAAAATGGAGGGGGGTCACAGATTGAGTGAAGTATGGGGTGTCTCCACTGACTGAATGATCATAAGATAGTCACTTGCTCCTGTTGGACAAGAGAGAATGGTCCGGAGACACAAAAATAAATTTGGGGGACTTTCCATGTAGTTGAGTCACCTCTGCCACACTGGGCTTGGTCACCATAAGAAGGAAAAACAAGGATGGAGGGCCTCTAGTTAACTTCCTATGATTAAGCAAGTGAATTTATGATCTGCAGTTCACAGCTCTGGGGCCTAATATACAGAACTTATCATCACTACCCCCATGGAATCCAATCAGATTAAATAATACTGATTGTAATAGAGTAGAGATCCTCAATGAATCAACTTTCTCAGGGCCCTGTGTCTCACTGAGTTCTCTTTTAGCAAAAGCAACTAATTTCTGGCAATCCTTTGGGAGACAGCTGTTGCCAAATCCAACAGACTGGCATCCATATGCAGGATGAAAGGCTTGCTTAGATCTACACAGGCTAACACCAATGCGTGAGTGAGGCAGTTGACCAAGTCTTTGAAAGAATGTTCACGTTTATCTATCCATTGGTCTCCAAATGGTTTTATAGGTTTTAAAATGATTCGGCCTTTCTGCTGCTAATTTTCTTCAATCATGTATGGGGAAGTGTGGTTTGGAAGTGGAAACATAGCTCTTAATACATTTGTAGCACTGACCGCCACATCCTAGAAAGTTCTTAGACTTTGGAGGCTCTGGGGACATGGACAATTCAGAAGTTTTTCCATCTCCTCTGGGTCAGTGCTCATATGATGCTATGTGACCCATATACCTGATAGAGGGTTATGAAGTGGTCACTTGTCAACTGATAGCTTCCAACCAGCTTTTTTTTTGGTAAGACAGTACAACATTTTAATCCAACTTTTATGTTCTTTCAGTGTCTTAGATAGATAGATAGGTAAGTAGATGGAGAGGAAGATGACAGAACATTTAGTAAGCACTTACTGTGTGCCAGGCACTGTGCTAAGCACTGGGAATACAAATATGAGCAAAAAGAAACAGTTCATGTCCTCAAGGAGCTTACATTCGAATGGGGATAGACAGCACGTGAAAGAGAGATGAAAAGCAGACTTGGGGTGGGGGAGGGGTCACCCATGGAGTGATAGGCTGGTCTTTCCAATGACAATGAGGTCTCTAGATACACCAGCAGTTTGGGGGTAATTCATGTTTGACTACCTTTCCTAGCACTAGGTGGAAAGCGGCAGTTGCCACTTCGGGGCACACTCTCAAACAGGTGAGATCCAACTGGACAGATGAAAGCAATTTCTTTGAATTCTCTTTGCTGTAGGAATTGGACAGTGCCTATTGCCTCCTGGTGGCCATTATTGGGATTGCAAGCAGTGCCCAGGAAATTCTGATTCAGATCCTACAAACATTTATCTATCAGTCAAACGCTGTGCCAGGTGTTTAGGAACATAAAGACATACTGCCACTGGGAATGATTTAGAAGAGAAAGTAAGCATTTGAGAGTCTAATGTGTGTGGCCTCGAGGTCACATGTGGCCCTCTAGGTCCTCAAGTGCAGTCCTTTGACTGAATCCCAACTTCACAGAATAAATCCCCTTAATAAAAGGATTTGTCCCATAAAACTTGGACTTCATCAAAAGGCCACACCTGAGGACCTAGAAGGCCACATGTGGCCTCAAGGCCACAGGTTCCCCATCCCTAGTCTAATGCTTCTTGAATTCAGAGGGAAACAGAGAATCTAAAATGAGTGAATAAGGCAGGGGTAGATCCAGATCTTTCTGTGGAATGAGGGAGGGCTAGGGAAAGAGCTGAGTTTTCCCCAGGATCACCCCTGGGGGATGGAGGAGGTGTCAGTGGCTCTTTCCTGGCCTGTCCTCCATTAGCAGTTCAGGTTTCACCTGGGACATCTCTGGGGCTTGACTTGTGCTGTTCATTCCAGTTCTAGAATCATCACAGTCAAGCCAGGAAGTTGTTTCTCCAGGGCTTTACATTCATCTCTATCTTTTTTTTGTTTGTAATTTAAAAAACACTTAAATAAAAAATAAGAAGAGAGAAAAGAAACAAACTTAAATATTAAAACTAAAATAATACAAAATAAGAAAAGAAAAAAAAGCATTGCCATGTGCACAGTAGAACATGAGAAAGGATTCAAAATATACAGCAATAAATTTCCATTTCAAGAAAGCTTATATAATAAATACCATACATTATGTTGAGAACTGTCCATCTTTTCTTTGCTTCTTTGTTCTTTTTTGTTCTCTGCTGTGCACTTTTTACTTTGTTCTTTTCCCCCTTCCCCCTTCCCCCCAGATACAATTAAGGGCAGACATATACACACACATACACACACATATAGACATATACACACAAAGAAATACACATATACCCGTATATCCTTAGATATTATAATTATAATCACATATAGACATATACATTCATATACATCTATGTAAGACTGTACTGTACTTATTCTCTGTTTCTCTGAGGGTAGCTAACCTCTTCCTTAATAAGTCTCAGTCTTTCCATATTTTTCCAAGTCCACCAACTCATCGTCTCCTACACCACAGCACTATTCCAACCTTATCCTATCTACTTGTTTTAAATCGTCCAAAGCAATATCTATAAATAGTCCAAAGCAATATCTATGGTGGACACAGTGTAATTTCCCTAGTTTTCTCTTTTGATTAAATCTATTTTAGCCTTAACTTTGTCTGAGATCATGATCACCACCCCTGATACTTTCTCCCTAACAAATTCTCCTGATCTTTATTTTATGTTTGTGTGTCTCTTATTTCCTATCCCTCCTGACTCCTCTATTTTACTTCTACCCACTACCTTGCTCTCCTATCACCCTCCTAGGATCCCTCCCATTCCCATTAATCTAAATCCTCTTCCCATTAATCTAAATACCCTTCTATACCTCCCCTTTAACCTATTCCCTCACCCTCCCCTGTAAAGATCCTTCCCTTATTTTTTCCCCTTTCTCTATCCCCTTAGTGTTTTATTTCTTTCTGAATTTAGAAGACTTTTATACCCTTCTAGATACATATGTATTGTTCCCTCTTGAACGCATTCCTGATGAAAACGGGTTTTCAGAACTACCAGCCTTCCTCCCCCATCTAATTCCTCTGTGTCAGTTCTTCCTCTGGCACCTCATTTGTATAAGATAATTGCTCTTTTTAGCTGTTCCTAAATGATTTAAAATCCTATCATACTAAGGTCTACCCCAATCTTCCTTATGAACTACCCAATTACTAATAACAATCTTAGACGTATGTTTTACAATTTACATATTTGAAAGGTAAACAGTCTGTCCTTATTGATTCCCTTGTAATTAGTTTTTCATATGCACTTTATATTTTTCTCTTGGCTCTTGTATGTCAAGTCTTCTATTAAGTTCAGGTTTTTAAAAAAAAAATCCTGAAAGTCTGACAATTCATTAAATGTCCACTTTTTTCATTCAGGATTAAACTTAGCTTTGCAGGGTATGATATTTTCAGCTGGAACCCCAGTTTTTTTGCTTTTTGATGTATAGTATTTCTGCGGTCTTTGAGTATTATGGCTGCTAGGTCTTGTGTGATTCTAATTGTGGCACTGCCATATTTAAACTGTTTTTTTTTCTTGTTGCTCATAATGTTTTTTTTTCCTTGAGCAGGGGTTTTGGAACTAACTACAACATTCCTGTGGGTTTTCTCCATAGGATCTTCTTCAGGTGCTGATTGGTGGATTCTATTTCTATTTTCCCCTCTTGTTCTAATGCTTCAGGACAATTTTCTTTAATTCCTTCTTGTATTATTGTATCAAGATTCTTTTTTTAATCATAGCTTTCAGGTAGTCCAATTATTATGTTTTCTCTTCTTGTTCTGTTGTCCAGATCAGGTGTTTTTCTTATGAAATGTTTTACATTCTATTCTATTTTTTCATTCCTTATATTTTGTTTTATTACTTCTTGATCTCTTATAACTTTGCTATGAAAATCAAATGAACCATCACTATGATCCAGTTTTTCCTTAAATTTACACTCAGCAATGTGGTTGGGATGAATCTGGCTCAGAACTATGAAATTCTAAACTTGGACAAAAAGCTTGAAGATGCAAAAAAAAGTTGGAAACTCTTAACCCTTAATATCAACTCTAGCAATGTCTTATGGATGTTTTGATCATGACCTTGAGAGGATATATTTTATTTGAACTAAAAAAGAAAGACAGTCCTTGTCCTTGTTAAGCTTACATTTTACTGAGGGAAGGCAACATATAAACGGGAGCCGAAAAGCAGTCTTTTCTTAACCCTTATTCTCATCTCTAGGACTGGGTGATTTTCTTTACCCTGAGATACACTGAGCTGCTCTTAAATTAAAATGCATCCATCACATTAAAACTACCTTTGGTTACCACGCCCCCCCGCCCCCACCTCAACTCCTCTGGCCCTTCTACCTGCTTTGGAGAATGTGAGACTTGAATCAAGGAAACATTAGTTCTGATTTCTAGTTTCTCCTCTTCCCTCAGAATTCTAATTCTAGAATTATAAACTAGAAATACAGAATTAAAGAGGTAAGAGGAGGGGCCAATTATCAAAAGTAGTATTTCCTAGTCAAGTCCCATGATTCAAGTCTCAGACTCTCCCTGGTGGATGCATTTTAGCTTAAAACATGTAAATAGCATATACTTTACAATGTTCTCTCCCCTATTAATGTACAAGTTCCTTGAGAGTAGGGACTCCCTTTTGCCTTTTCTCATATTCCTAACATTTAGCATAGTGCATGGCATGGAGGAAATGTTTAACAAATGCTTGCCTTTGACTGACTATTTAAATGTCAGCAATTATTTGGTTTTCTGGGAGCACAGAGTATATAAAGTTGTAGTGGTGGGAGCTCAGTGTTTCTACCATAAGAAATGTAGCTCAGTGCAGCTGTGAGAGTGAGAAGAAAGAATCTACTACTGAAAGTCCCAAGGACAAGCCTCCAGTCTCTTTTTAATGTTGAACCTGCCCAAACTGATCTCATGAAAATAGAAGGCCAAGGTTTTTTTTTTTTTTTTTTTTTTTTTTGCTGGTTTTGTTATGCTGGTTCATTTTACTGCTGCTACTTTTTTAGGAAGGAGGAAAATATATAGAGCTAATCAAAAGTCCATCTGTGATAAAGTAATATAGCTGTAGGGTGGAGTACCCCTGGGTGACTTTTCTAATTTGTCTGTGTTGTGTTTTGCTGTGTTGTGTGTGTCACTGGGGACATCTTGGATGTTGGGCCACGTCAAGAGTTGCCTGAGGTCTTGTGCAAAGAGAATATGGAAATGTTTGGTGGTGACAAGCCTTGGACACAAGGTTAATGTCAGATGTATAACCGATAACATTTGTTGGTCTCTTCCCCTTAATCTTGGACATCCCTGCCCAGGGCCAAGGGCCCTGGTAGTCAATCTAGAAATGTGGCTGAGACCAGGCTGTGGGAAGTCTTGAATGCTAGAATGGGTGATTGAGATTGGATGAATCTCTGCTAGATTTTGTGCTAAGGGAACTTGGAACCTCTTCTCTCTCCTTGTCTCCTCCATCTTTCTAGGAACTGCATTGGACAGAAGTTTGCCATGAATGAAATGAAGGTGGTTGTTGCGCTGACCCTGCTCTTATTTGAGCTGAAGCCAGACACCATGAAGCCTCCCCTGCCTATTTCAAAGCTGGTTCTCAGGTCCCTAAATGGGATCCTCCTCTGGATTAAAAGACTCCCCTAACACTGCCCCAGAGAACAGAGGATGAGGATTCTTCCTTTTCTGTCGGTCATCGGTCTAACTGCCCAGCTAGGGTCTTCTGTTGTTTCCCTCTTTCACTCTTGGCTTTATTAAAGATCCCACAGACTAGAATCCAGATCATTGGGGGGTCATCCCTTCTCCTGGAAATGTGGAGAGGAAAAATAATAAGGGTGGTGAGGGAATGATGGGAGAGAAGAAGAGCAAGAGAGAAAGGATGGAAGGAAGAAGGAGGGAGGAAGGGGAAGTCAAAAGCCACCTGGATGTTTGGGTTCCATTTTAGGGATAAACTTCGTGACAGATGTTGAACATTCAATGGAGGGTAACAGGTATGGGAAGGGCACTTGAGACCATGGCTTGAATGAACTGGATGTGTTCAGCTTGAAGAAGAGAAGATGTAGTGGGAGACATGGGGAACATTTTCAAGAACTTGAAGGGCTGTCATGTAGAAGAGGGATTTGATTTGGTCTCCTTGGCCCTAGAGGACAGAACTAGGAACAGTGTGTGTGTGTGTGTGTGTGTGTGTGTGTGTAAGGGGAGTAGGGGTGAAGTTGGTGTAACAACAATGTTGCTAGCAGCTGCTGTGGGGGCTATAAGACCAACAACACCAGCACACAGAAGAGTTGCCAGCACAGGTTCTTTGATCTGCTTTTCTAAGGAAAGCAACTTTAAGGGGTTAACAATCTCACTTTAATCATGTGTATATATATATATATATATATATATATATATATATATATATATATATATATATATTTATATAAAATTCACTTAGTTCGGGAGGAAAAGCCAGCACCCTGAACTTCAGAGCAAATACAAACAGAAATTACAGACAGGAAATATCAACAGATCAAATAACACAAACCAATAGACAGGCTTCTAGCTTTCTGTCCAACATCTCAGTACATAGTTACCAGGGAAGTGCCAACATCTGGATTTTCAAGCCGGGGGGCTCTTAACAATGGCTGCCCAGAGTCTCTTCTAGTCAAATCACATGACACTCTTCCAGTGAGTGAGAGCCCCAAACAAAACACTAGCCTGCTGAGTTTATCTACCCTATTCAGGGTCAAAGGATATCACACAACCATGTGACTCAAACCTATGTGAACTAAACTTTCTCATTTCTTAAGCAGGTCATCAAATCCTGGATTTAATCAAAGAAACAAAGGCCAGACTCATAAAGGCACTTGATTACCTAAGTGCTCCAAAAGAGAAAACAGTAAAAAAAGTCCCACCTTAATTACCAATACAATTGGGCATTTAAAGCCTGTCACAGTCTGGATCTTCTTTCTAGGCAAATATCACATTATACTACTTTAGATATTCCATATGCCAGTCTAACTGAGCCGTTGCTGCTTTTCACACGTGACTCACTTCCCACCTCCATTCCTTTGTATAGGCTATCCCCAATGCCTAAATGTACTCTGTCTTCAGTTCAGTCTTTGGAATCCTTAGCTTCCTCCACAAGGCTCAGCTGAGGGACCCCTTCCTCCACGAAGCCTTTCCCAATCCCCCAACTGCTTTGCCTTCCCCCTCCCCCTTTACTTTGGGTACACATTGTAACCCCTGAGGGAAGGGAGTGTCTTGCCTTTGTCTTGGTATCCCCAGCACTGGGTGCAGAGGCTGGCACAGAATAGGTGCTTAATAAAGGTTTGTTGGATTGTATTTTAAATCTCCTGGGGACTATCTGCAATCCCAAGAGTGGCCACCAGATGACAGTAGTGCCTTAGTCAATTGACAAGCTTTTTTTTTTTTTTTTTTTTTAGCACTTACGTGCCAGTCAATCCCTAGGCTAAGCACTGGGTATGCAAAGAAAAGTAAAAAGTCTCTGCCCTCAAGGATCTTTCATCCTAATTGGGGTGGATGAAAGCCTAGACACTAGCTACACTCCAGAAACATACAGAGTGGATGGAAGGGAATCTTGGAGGGGATGAGTCCAGAAGCTGCCACCCTCTAACAAAGGCCCCCTGTAGCACTTAGCATTTGCATTGAGTTTTGAAGGAAGCCAAAGGTTTTAAGAGGCAGGTGTGAGAAGGGAGAACATTTTGGAGTGCTTAAGGAACTTGATCCATTCTTTTCTCCATATGCTTCAAACACCCATGAAGTACTATGTGCATACCCTGGGCTGGCACTGGAGGAGACCCCAATTTTAAATTAGATCCAATGGCTGCCCTTGGGGAACTCACAGTTGTGGAGGGATATGATAGCAGTGCAAAGTTATAAGGCAGTGCAATAATATTTTGTGAGAATATAGTAAGAAGAGCTATAGTAAATCTAACCCTTGAATCCTACTACCTCCTCCCCCCATTCCAACCTCAGCCTCTACCTTCATAATGCCTTTTCTTACACATGAACTTCAAGTGCCCATCACATCTTCTGAGCCTGTGAGAACACTTGGCTTGTACCTGTCTGATGGTCCTTACGATGCCCTGATCTGATTGTTGGTGGGAGTTTTTTTAATCTCTTCACATGATTTTATTGATGTACAGATCTCCTGGTAGGGAAACTTCCTCTGTTGTTACAGATGCACAAGGAGTCTTTGTAACTTTCAGTCTTAGTTTCTTGGGCCACTGGTTGATGCTGGTTGATGGAATGACTTGCTCTGAGTCACAGGGTCGGGATGTCAGAGGGAGAACTGAGCCATCCACTATACCACTGTCCTTTTGGATACTTCATAATTTTCTCCACTCCAAGCCTCAGCTTATTAATCTGTAAAATGAGAATACTACTACTACCACTACTACTACTACTACTATCCTTACTTCACAGGGTAGATGTTGCAAAATTTGCGGATTAATCAACAAAACTTTTTTTTAACACCCCTTGGACTTCTTATACTGGAAATGCCCTCCAGCCCTGGGACCCATTCCTCTGATTGCTTGGTTCTTTACAGAACCTCCTTTTTGAGGAAAGTGCTCAGGGCAGCCACACTTTCATCCTTTCCAGGCCCCCCTACGAACCCTCCAGACTTTCTCTATCATGTCCTTGCTCAGGTACCATATTCCTCATATGCATTCCCTGCTTGCTAGCTTCCTTTTTTGTATTGACTTTGTTCATTAGAATGTAAGCTCTTTGAAGGGGGGAGATGGTATTCCTCCATCCAAGTTCAGTTCATGGCACCTTCCCTGTAGGTAAGTTGTGAGTAATCTTCATCTTCTGGAAGCAGCAGGAAACAGTAATCCTCTGCTGTTTTAAAATGCAGCCTGTTCTGGCTCTGCAGCCAGTTAAAGGAGGCTCTCTTCCCCATGTGAAAGGGAGTGCAGGAGGTCTCCATGTTAGGCATACTCCATTACACAAACATAGTCAAACAAAACACATTGCCACATTGGCCATATTCAAGAACCATATGCCTCACTCTGCATCCTGAGTCCATCACCTCTCACTCAGGAGGTAGATAGAATGCTTCGTCATCCAGGAATCATGGTTGGCCATTGCATTGAATCAGTGTTCCTAAGTCTTTCAAAGTTGTGCTTTTACAGCCTTGCTATTATTACATGAATTTTCCTCCTGGTTCTCCTCACTTTCCCGCATCAGTTCACACAAAAGGAGTGGAAATTAGAAAGAGAGGGGAGTATCACCAGAACGGGGGGGATGGCCTGGGAAAGTACTAAGGTTCAGAGGGATTGACATTCATGGGAAAAAGAATTGGTTTAGGAGGAGAAAGGCTTAGGAAGAGATAGGAGAATAGGAGATTGTGATCAGATCAAGAAGCTTCAATGTTCTTGATCATGAAAGTGGAACATTTGCCAGCGATATCAAGATCAAAAGGATGCCCATCCTGGGATATAGCTGAGGCAGAGTGGAGGAGCAGGTCATGAAAGTTTGGTAGCTCAAGAAAGTGGGAAGTTAGGCTGTTTGAGAGAGCAACAACATCTGTGCTGAAGTCTCTTCAGATGAGGGCAGGGTTAGGGTAGAGAGGGAGACTTCTGGATAGCTGCTATGGTAGTAGGCATTTTTTCTTTTCTGCAAGTCTGAATTCTGCCTCCAGGTTCTTTCTAGGAATTCTGGGTCTCAACTTTGAGAGAAGGAGGCAGCTTCTCATGTTCTATGGAAGGGTAAAAGAAGCTCTAAACATGCTACTGTGGCCAATGAGAAGAAGGGCCAGATGGTGGTGAGTTGGGTAACTGCTTGCTGAAAGGGATGCTCTGACAGGAAAAAAGAAGAAACACACAGGAAGTATGCTGTCTCTGGGGACCTCTGTTCAGAATAGGACAGAGGGCATCCCAAGAGTCATCAAAGCTGAGGCTGCTATTCACCCAAGGTAATTTGAGGAAAATTAAGATTACTACTAGGAGGAAACCAGCAAGACTCATGGGATTGTGAAGTCTTTGTCAGGGAAGTGAAGGTCAGAGGAGCAGAGGTAATGTTTGTCTCCTTCTGCTTAGTGAAGACAGAGGAGGAAGGATATGAGAAGTAAATATGACAATAAATAGAAGGGTATGAATGGGCTAGAAAGTGGCATGAGAGGTTTTTGGCTTTCTGGTAGTATGGATGGGTTGGACTGGATGGTCTCTGAAATTCTCTCCAATTCTCAAATCTTGAGATTCTGTGTCCATGTCTGTGATGCATCCTGCAAAGGCTGGGGAGGGGTGGATCTCTAGGTTTTGAGTGAGATGGTCTTCAGGTCACAGCAGGAAGAAGGGATGAATGATCTTTTAAAAGGCACTTTCCAGATTTGGCATTCAGGTTAAGCAAGGTTTTCGTCATTTGGTCTAGTTTGTGGAGATCACCTAAGTCCCAACCAATACCACAGGGATGAGTGACAGCTATGAATTTTATAGAAAGGGTACCATCTCAAGCAGGTACATCTGATTGGTTCCTGACTTCTGATGCTGTGTCAGGGGTATAAGATTCACCCACAGCCAACACCCAGAAAGCTGCCAACAGCACAGGTTCTTTTGATCTGCTTAATTAAGGAAAGCAAGGTGAAGGGGTTGACAAGCTTACTTTTAATTCAAATATCATTCAGTTAGTTCAGGGGAAAAAAAAACCAGCACCCTGAACTTCAAAACAAAATGCAAATTACAGACATAGACTTTGTCTGATTCAAGTCCCAACAGATAGTTACCACAGTTCAACAAAGTTTCAACATCCGGGTTTACAAGCTGGAGGGCTCCTTAGCTACAGCTGCCCAGAGTCTCCTCATCAACACCACCTCCAGAGCCCCGCACCAATAGCTCTGTCCTCCCTTCTTATAGGGCTTTAGACATCATCAGACATCATCTGAATCCCAGAGCTCAGGCTCTGGTGATTGGTTCTTGAGTTGGCCCCTCCCTTTAGGACCCTGGGATGTTTACATCCACATGGATTACATTAACACCTAATGGGGTTTGGGCCTGGGGCTTAGCACCTAGTAAAGCTCACTGAGATAAATTGAGTCACTCAAAGAAAACAAAGACAATTCTGGTTACAGATGCCACAGACAGGGAACCCATGATTAGTGAGGGAGCTTGAAGCATGGACATTTCTGCCATGAGACGTTCCAGACATAGAAGCTCCTGGAAAAATGAAGGCATGTTTTTACATCAGAGATAACCCATGCCAAGAAAGGTTAGGTCCAGAAAGTGGAGAAATTTTTTTTGGAGTACCACACTCCCTCCTCAGCTGGCTGGCTATTTTCAGGACAATATGCCAGAACATATAGGCTTTCCAGTAGCAAGAAGTCCAGCTCAGGAATCTCACAAGGTCATAGAGCAGAGAGGAAGGCTCCCAGTCAGGACACACCCTGGTAAATGATTTCAGCAGATGGGCTAAACCAGGGGTAACTGATAGGCCTTAACCTTATCAGTGAGTTAGAGGGGTATGTACCCAAAGCACATGAAGACTTTCCCTGGGGAATGGGTAGATGAGAACAATTTGTTCCAATGGAACTGGCATTGTGGAGCTTGGTTTGATATCAAAGACACCAAGGTCATCCACTGCATCCCAGGCCATCACCAGTCACCTTGTCTTTTATCTTGCCACAGGATTATGATGACTATGGAAGAGAGAATGAGTCCAATGACTTTGCACAGCTCTTCCTCACTTAAACCCAATTTATGCATGAGTCAAAAGATTACCATTTTGCCTACCTCAAAGCCCATGGCATTGGGCAAGTGACAAAGTAGGTATAGATACACTGGGAGCTGTAGTCTCAACTCTGCATACAGATGGCCCAGGCCATAGGGTCATCTTCTCACTGAACTAAAGCAGCAGTGGGATTGGGCAGTCTACAGAGTGTCTGAGTAACCTTTTTAAAGGACTGCTCTATTCACTTCCTGGCATGAGGAAGGGGCTAAAAAAGTGCCCTAAAATTAATCAGTAGTGAGCATTTCTTTATATAGCAATTTAAGGTTTGCAAAAGGATTTACAAATATCTTATTTTATCCTCAGAACTGCCCTGAAAGAGATTTACAAATACTATCTTATTTTATCCTCACAATAGCCCTGCTATTATTATCCCATTTTACAGATGAGGAAACTGAGGCAGACAGCTATTTAAGTGACTTTTTCAGGATGAACCTGTATTTGAAATCAGGTCTTCCTGACTCTAAATCCCACAGTGTGCCAGCTAGCTGCGTCTTAGCTAATAGCAATACTTTGACATTAATAGAGATTCCAGGCCAATAGAACATACTCCATACACTGTTCAGACATCCAGGTTATTAGAACATCAGATGGAAAAGTTGCCAGGGTATACAGGGCATTTGTCTTTTTTCCTTAAATGATCTGTCCAAGGCTATTTGAAGTCCTGCCCAGTCCCCAGTTTTTGCTCTGTGGGCACCTAAAGCTCAGCTGGTTGAAGCCCATTTGCACACACATAGCTCCTAACCAAGTGGATGGTGAGAAGTCAGTGACATCTCTCTTCCCAGTCTTGTACTTGGCTTCACTCCAGGGC
The DNA here is from genome assembly GCF_011100635.1 of Trichosurus vulpecula. Taxonomy (NCBI): domain Eukaryota; kingdom Metazoa; phylum Chordata; class Mammalia; order Diprotodontia; family Phalangeridae; genus Trichosurus; species Trichosurus vulpecula. Next base: position 32,443,191 of record NC_050576.1, on the reverse strand, counting down.
CAGGAGATTTGGATCTCCCATACCCTGGCTTCCATTACCACTAAGGTGTGATAAAAGCTGTGCTGGGAGCTTGGCCAGGTATGTTCTCAGTAGGGAGGAGCAGGTGGGGAATTGGTTTATTCCTTACCTACCTGGAAAAAAGGAGAAACAAAATAATACTCCTTCCAGCTGGTCAAATGCCAAAATCCCAGGTTATTTACTGACAGTTGAAGGGGTCAGGGGAGAACCTCTCAAAATAGCACCAGGGAGTTCAGTGAAAACTTCTGGGAGCATCACACACTGCTAGCTGGAGGGTTTGAGGTTTCTAGCCTCATACAAAGGACTCCTACTTTGGTTTTTTTCTATTAATTGGTAAAGTGCCACATAGTATGGGGAAGGAGGAAGGAGAGGAGAGAGGAGGAGGAGGGGAAAGAGGAGAAGGAGAAGAAGGAGGAGAAGAAGAAGAAGAAAAAGAAGAAGAAGAAGAAGGAGGAGGAGGAGGAGGAGGAGGAGAAGGAGAAGAAAGAGAGACAGAGGAAGATGATGAGAGAGGGAGAGAGAGGAGGGCAAGGGAGAGGAGAGGAGACAAGAGGAAAAGAGAGGGAGAGGAAGAAGCTAAGAGATGGAGAAAGGGAGATGAAGATAGGGATGAATAGGGAGTGAAAGGAGAGGAGAGACCAGTACAGGAGTCTCTAGATTAGCTGTTTGGGAGGAACTGAAAGCAACAGCACTTAATCCCATGCTCAGCACAGTGTGTGGCACATAATAGATGCTTCCTAAATGTTTATTGATACCCTTACCACCCATCTGCACCTCCTGGTTGCTAGCCAGAATGTCAAGTCTTGCCTGAATCATCATTACTGATCCTAAAATCAAAACTTGCCCCAGGTTACTTATTAAGCAAAGACTTTGAGAAGGAAGGGAAGAGGAGGGAATAAGCATTTATATAAGGTTGGGAAGACCCTAAGTGTAGTGAGGCCTGTGTGGCAAGGCCTCGTGGTTGCAAGGGCTGTCTTTTGTAGCTGGAAGAGGGGTAAAATAGACATCTCTATTCTCTTCTTTCCCCACCCTTCTCCAAGGGAGATTGATTCTTGCCAGGAGGAGAAGCAGGAAGCTTCTGATCTGAGGCCACTCTGTTCTTAGAGGGGGCACTGGGCTAGGATTATATCTATCTGCTCCCTTAAATATTAGTAGTGTAGGGGTTATGGTAAACTGCAATCTAACTTCTGATCACTGTGTCATTAGTGGGGAGAAGGAGGGGCTCTTTATACAAGTTTTGACCCCTTCCCCCCACACAGTGAATAGCAAAAAACCTCATTTATCCAAATTATAGCAGAGCAGAAGTCAGAGATGATCCATATAAGAGAATCTATACCTGACAATACAGAGTGAAAGAGCTTGCCCATTGGGAGTAAGATAACTCAGCTCAAGACAGAGAGACAGAGAGAGAGAGAAAGAGAGAGAGAGAGAGAGAGAGAGAGAGAGAGAGAGAGAGAGACAGAGAAATACACAGAGAGATACACAGAGAGAGACAGAGAGATACACAGAGACGGTGAGACAGAGAGAGAATGAGAGAGAGTGAGAGAGACAGACAGAGACAGAGACAGAGAGAGACAGAGAGACACACAGAGACAGAGAGACACACAGAGAGAGTGAGACAGAGAGAGAATGAGAGAGAACAGAAGCCATTCTATGATACCACTAATAATAGGCCAATCTCCAATAAGAGGGAACTCACTGTATCCTGAGGAAAATCCCTTCCATGTATAGCTTTCTCTTGGTGTGTGTGTGTGTGTGTGTGTGTGTGTGTGTGTGTGTGCGCGAGCGTGACAGAGAGAGAGAGAGAGAGAGAGAGAGAGAGAGAGAGAGAGAGAGAGAGAGAGAGAGAGAGAGATAGGAGGGGAGAGACAGAGAGTCTCCTAGATCTCACCCATGGGGAAACTCCCTTCTTGCAGAAAGTGGGATTTTTTAGTTGAGACTTGAAGGAAGCCAGGAGGCAGAGGTTAGGAGATAGAGAATTCCAGGCATGGGGGACACCAGTGAATATGTACAGAGGCAGGAACTTAGAGTGTATTGTTTGAGGAATAGCAAGGAAGTCACTGGATCATAGAGTACATGAAGGTGGGGGTGAGATGTAAGGTATAAGAAGACTAGAAAAGTAAGGGGCGAAGCTATGAAGGGCTTTGAATGACAGATGGGGTCATGAAGAGTTAGACATGACTAAACGACACCAACAAGAACAACAACGAAAATGTATGGCGAGTGGGATAGTTACCTAGGGAAGTTTGAAAAGATTGTGTTGCCACAGTGAGGACACATTTGAGATTAAGTAACATAGATTTGTAGTGGACTCAATCAGTACTCTTCAGATAGTAAGAGTTCTGATAGAACCAGGCATTGCCCAGTAGATAGTGCTGGGTAGGGAATGTGAGAGATTCAGGGCAAAAGGGGAAAAAGAGGAAGGGTTCTGGCCAGGATAGGGGTGTGTGTGTGTGTGTGTGTGTGTGTGTGTGTGTGTGTGTGTGTTCACATATTTGGGCGTAGTAGTTTGCCCTCTCCCCAGTGTTGGTTCACAGACTGCTACTTGACTCCCACACAAAAGAAATATTGCTCTTAGCGTATCATTCCTTGATCAGAAGCCTTCTATGACACCGCTAATAATAGGCCAATCTCCAGTAAGAGGGAACTTACTGTATCCTGAGGAAAATCCCTTCCATGTATAGCTTTCTCTTGTTGTTAGGCCTTTTTTCTCCCAATATCAAGCCTAAATCTGCCTCGTTGCAATTTGTCCTCATTATTGTTGCCAAGTGCCAAGCCCTTTGGAATATAGGTCAGAGGCACTCCTAGTTACCTATCACCTGGAACAAAGCATATTCTGATAGCAATAAAAAGCCTGTTCCAGATGAGACTATGAGGCGAAGGGCGAAAAACTGAGGAGGTTTTTCTTTTTTTTTTTCCTGGGAAAGGATTTCTGTCTGTATGATGACTTAGTGTAGCCACTTGATCAAAAGAGATATGGAAAACCTTGGATCTTTTGCCCAAAAGAGCATGGCAGAGACCACTCTTCTCAGTAGGAGGCACTCTATCTAAGCAAGGACTCCAGTTGGAGCCAAAAGCCGGAAGCAGAGAGATGTTCCACAATATATACCCAACAGCAACAGAGCAATGGCCAATGCAGGCTACATGTTTCACAGGGACCACATATCCAGCAGATGCTGTGCATCCACAGAAACATCAGTGGCCCAACAGGATCAGCATTATGAACTCCTTACCTCACACCTGTATATGCCTTGACCACACATATCTCCCATATGTACATAGCTCTAAATGTGCTAGCCACACATTTTCACTGTATTTATCCCCCTTCATGAAATTGCACTGGCCCCGTGTATTCCTTACATGTGTATACTTTCCCCACTGATAGTGTGTATATTTGTGGGAGAGTGGACTTCAGGAGTATTGGAGAAAGGTTTTATTGTTACCTATCTTTGTATTCTATTTCTTTGAATGTCTTTGCTTTGACCTAGTTGCATCATTTGGCTGACTAATAAAGGCAAACACACTGGTGTGGGTCCATGAACTGTGATTTCTAAGTGGATGTTATTCTATAGAGTACTGGAGCAGCCTTGTCTGGGAGACCCTCGTATGAAGTAGGAGACAACTCCAGGCAGCAAGGAATTGTGCAAATCATTGGCCATAATGGCAACATCATTCCTTAGCACAGAAATGGGATACACACACACACACACACATATAATTTTATTTATATTTGTTATTTTATTTATTTATATAACTATTAGTATTAACCTGGGAATTATCAAATAGCATGTCTTCATATGCAGATGTGACAAGGATTGGAACACTGTGATAACGGATACAGAGAGAAAGAAGAAAATAAACAAGGCAACTAACATTTACGACATACCTACTATGTGTCGGGCACCATGCTAAATTCTGGGGATACAAAGAATGGCAAAAGACAGCCCCTCCTCTCCAGGAGCTCATATCCAAGGGGGAAGCGCTCAAATGAGCTAGAGGCAGGACAAATGGGAGGCAATACCAGAGGGAAGACACTGAGATTAAGAAGGACTGGGAAAGTGTTCTTGCAGAGGGTGGGATTTTAGCAGGGATTTGTAGGAAGCCAGGGAAGCCTGGAGGGAAGGATGAGGAGAGAGAACATTCCAGGCATGGGGGCCAACTGGTGAATGAAACCAAAACAGCTCCAAAATATTTGAGATCTGAGGACAGAAACAACACCCAAAAATAAGAGAAATATTCAACTGCTAACCTCAGTGAGAAAGAAGAAAAATAGAGGGCATGAAAAGAAAACCAGTGTGCTTCAAAATAAACAAATTACATGTTTATAAATAATCAGAAAACCTAATAAACTGTTTAAATTTTTAAAAATTCAATAAACAGAAATTCTTCCCCAAAGATCAGAAATGGTGTATTGTTTGTAGCTTTAAACTCAAAACTATAGGGGAAAAATGCTTTAAACCAAAGTTATTTGATTTCAAAATCCAAGTTTCCATTTAGCTGAACAGCACTTTTGGTGACCAGGTCACAAACCCTGAACCTTTCTGAACTGCTCCCTAATAAAACCCAAACTCTGTTTGCCCCGAACCTGTTTGAACTGCTCCCTAATAAAACCCAAACTCTGCTTGCCCTGAACCTTTCTTTTTTTCCTTAGAAATGTAAATAGTTTAACTTTATTTATTTCCTTATGATTTTGCTTTTCTGTTTGCCATTTTATACTTCTTTTTAAAATAAGTTTATTTATTTTTAGTTTTCAACATTCTCTTCCATAAGTTTTAAATTTTCTACCCCTCCCCCCTTCCTGCTCCCCAAGACATGCAATCTGATATAGGCTCTACATATACATTCCTATTAAACATATTTTCACATTAGTCATGTTGCATAGAAGAATTAGAATGAATTGCCCCAATTTCTGAATTGACTTCCTAATAAAACTCAGACTCTGCTCCTGCTGCACCTTCTCAGTTCACAATTAAGGCAGTCTCCAGATCAATAGTCGTTAGGGCAATCCGATTTATTTAGCCAGCTCAATAAATGTAAAGACACAGAAAATGGAAAAGGAACTTTACGGGGCTGAATGAACTTGGGAATGACTGTCTGCCCTACTCAGACAAAGAGAAAGTGGGGAAGGAAGGGGATGTTATGCCTCACAGTTTGGTACTTATTCTCTGAAATATAAATTCATCAGCCATTGGTCCCATCCTGGCTTCTGAGAGTGGAGGCAGATGTAGCACCCAGGACTCAGCTAGTGACTCCAAAAGGTCAGGATGCAAGAGCGAAGGCAGGAAATGGATTGCCATGGTTAAGGAATAATAGTAGGCCATTTTGACTGGAATGAAGACTGCATTGAAATATGGTTCTAAAGTTATGATCCCATAAATGGAGGAGGGAATGAGGGGCTGTGAGGGACTACTTCTCAGCGTAGGGGCCCTGAGCAAGCATTGAATGAAGAGAGGGATTCTGAACAGTACAGCAGAAGGCATGTTGCTGCTTTGTGGTGTTGAGGAGGGTAGGCTGAGGGATGCTGGAGCAGAAAAGACCAACAGAGGGCAGCAGCATGGGGGCCCCAGATTATAGGACAAAAGCAAAAAAAAGGGAAGGAGGAAAGGTGAAGCAAAATTTTTTTTTAACGATCTTCTTGTCTTTGTTTCTTTGGCCCAGGTCCACCACATGTTGTTTACTGAGCTAAACATTCTGAACACAAATACTTTCAGTTCAAACAAGGCCATTTGGAACACGTTGGCACCTGGGAGACCAAGAGGATGCTGACTCAGAGTCGGTGGCACAGAGCCAATAGGAGGGCCTGTCACTGTCAGACCCATTAACTCAGGGTGGAGGGACAGGATTTCAATAGCCATCCTCATACCACTCCATTTCACAGCCTTAGACCCAGCATGAAGGTCTGAGAAGGCCAAATAGTCCTGCTCTCAGATGGTCCCAGTATCAGGGTCAGATAGACATGGCCTGCCCTAAGAGAATCCTGCCCCCTCCATCTGTAGGGGAGATGCAGGGAGTAACTAATGTGATTAATCTTTTTCTCTTCCTCCCTCCCTCCCTCCCTTCCTTCCTTCCTTCCTTCCTTCCTTCCTTCCTTCCTTCCTCCCTCCCTCCCTCCCTCCCCCCTCCTTTCTTTCTTTCTTTCTTTCTTTCTTTCTTTCTTTCTTTCTTTCTTTCTTTCTTTCTTTCTTTCTTTCTTTCTTTCCTTCCTTCCTTCCTTCCTTCCTTCCTTCCTTCCTTCCTTCCTTCCTTCCTTCCTTCCTTCCTTCCTTCCTTCCTTCCTCTCTCTCTCTCTCTCTCTCTCTCTCTTTCTTTCTTTTTTTTCTCACAGCATGACCTTCCTGCTTACCATCTCTGGGAATTCCTCTTCCATTAGAACTCCATGGCAGGAAACAGTGGAGAGAGACTCCATTGGTGAGAATACCTCTCCTGGCTTTGTGGATTCATAATCAAAGGGTAACTGGACTAAGGGAATTTTCTTGATGAATTATCCAAGGCATCTTGCATGATTTAAAAACATGCAAGGGAAGATGCAGGGCTGGAGGAGAGCCTTCCATGCAGCAGGTGATTGGAATAAATTAAGTGCTTTTTTGTCACCAATTGAGCCTGAGCCCCAAGGGATCTGGGATTCTCTGTAACTTGACATTAGCGGTGTGACTGTTTACAGGCTAGATTTCTTTTAAGGACTATGTCTTAAACCCAAATCATTCCAGCTGTCATTCATTGACCAACCATAGGTCCCAGCCCAGCCCAAGTTGGTCTTGTTTGTTTGGTTTCTGATGGCTCAGAGTGAGCATAAATACCAATTATTTCTATTTTGGCCAGAAACCCTGAGGGTTTTCGCCTTCCAGATTGATTTTTTTTGTCTAGGTAAAAGAGGTCATTCTTTGCCTCATTTTTACCTAGCCTTAATCACTGAATGGGTGTTGCCTCTGTGAATCTGTGACCTGGGAAAGACCTTAGCTTAAAAAGGCCAAGGTCTCCCACTGCATCTGGGGCTGTCGCCAGTCCATTCATCCTGATCTGTATCTTGTCACTGGTCCCAGATGGCTCTGGAGGAGAAAGAGAGGCTGGTGACTTTGCACAGCCCTGCTTTGCTTAGATCCAATTTGCTTGCAAGTCATGGCATCACCTTCCTGATGTCATTGGTCTTCTTTGAGAATGACAAACAACAAACAAATGACAGTGTAGACTGGTGACTGGCCAAGGAGTGTTTGTGGAAGTCCTGCCTGTGAACTTCTCCTGGTTTCATTGAATATACCCTCAATATGTGTAAATAAATCTCAAGAAGATTCTGTAGAGAGGGGAAAGTAGGCTCCTGGCTTGAAGTTATCAGTCTGCAATTATCTTTGTTCTACAGTAACAATTAATAATGATGCTTTTGATTTTTTCTCCCAAAACATCTGGTAGCTAGGCAGCTAGGCAGTACAGTGGATAGTGTGTGAGTCTTCGAGTCAGGAAGACATGAACTCAAATCCAGCCTCAGACCTTTACTAGTTGTGTGACCCTGGGCAAGTCACTTGATTTGCACCTACCTCCCAGGCAGGGTTATTGAGAGGACAATACGAGATAATTTTGATCAAGCACTTTGCAAGCCTTAATGCAACATATAAATGCTAGATATTATTACTGCCACTACTATTATCATCTGCCTTTCTTTCAGACTTTTTTTTAAAAAATATTTTGTTGATGCTTTTTGTCTTTATATCAATTACACCAATAGCCTTCCTTCCAAGCTTGACCCTCCCTTATGACAAAGCAAAACAATTAAGCAACGCCATGCAATACAGTGAACAAAGCTAACATTGTATATTACTACTGTGTTCCAATAGTCTGCCACTTTGTTATGAGGTGGGGGGGGGGGTGTGATTTATTATCTGTTTCCCAGGACAGGCAGTGGTATTTCAGGGACTCAGACTTTCTTTTTGGTCATCTTTTTGTTCACATAGTTATAGTCATGTGGATGGACAGACAGATTTAGCTAGATGGAAAGATAAATTGATTGATACACAGATTGATTGACAGAGAGTCAAATAGATGATAGAAAGCATTTATTGAGTGCTTACTGTGGACTAAGTCCTGTGCCTGATATTGTTCTTTTGGATCTGCTTACTTGATTCTGCATCAGTTCATATGAATCTTCCCATGCATCTCTGAATTCACAACATTTAACATTTCCTATTGTACTGTAACCCCTGTCCCAAAGTCCATGGCATGGGATACTGTGTTGGTAAGCAAAATGGGCTCCTTAGCACTTAGTTCAACAAGTGCCCTTGAAGAGTGTGGCTTTTGTTTGCTTTGAGTAATTCAGTGTATTTCATTGAGTCTTACTAAGTGCTAAGCCCCAGGCCCAAACCCCTATTAGGTGCAAAACCTAATGTGGGTGTGGATTGGCAACTAAGGTGGGGCTAACTCCAGGGAGGGCCTAGTTTACATGTCTGGGACAGCAGAGGCTCTTAGACCATGTGGGTTTAAGTCGCCTTTTTGTGACGATTTTAGGTCACGTGGGTGAGTTGCATGTGTGACTCACCCCTGATGCTGAAAAAGATATAAAACCAGGGGTTGGCCTTCCCTTTCTTGGACCTCATACCTGCAGCAGTGGTGGCACACGTGACTCTGGGCCAGTCCTTGTTCTGAGGTCCCGGGCTGAACCTAGATGTTGGTAACTATGAATCTGTATTGGGTTTGTCTGTTGATGTTTGTACTTTGTTTGTATTTTACTCTGAAGTTCAGGGTGCTGGCTTTTCCCCCTGAACTAAGTGAATGATATTTGTGTGCTGAATTAAAGTAAGCTTGTCAAACCTCTTCACCTTGCTTTCCTTAGTTAAGCAGATCAAAAGAACCTGTGCTGTTGGCAGCTTTCTGGGTGCTGGCTGTGGGTGGATCTTACACCTCCACAGAAGCGGCTAGTTGGATTGTTGAAACAGATACTCTTTATTGGTGGAGACAAATACTCTGCCCTGTATGAGGGGCATGTAGAAGTTAACAAGAGCTTCAATTCTTGTTCAGGCTTCTTTAGGACTCTTCAAGCTTCAAGTGACTTCACGTGCTTCTGGCTTCTGGCTTCAAGAAGGAGGATGGAAGAGGACTTCAGTTTGCTGAAGGAAAAGACTCAGGGAGGACATGAGAGGAGCAAGCAGTCTTTACCATGTTCCCATCTTTAGTTTGCTGCACTGGAGACTTCAGGGAGTTTCCCCTTGAGTGGAACCTTGAACTGAGTTATCTTGCTCCCAATGGAAGCTCTCCTTCAATCTATATTGTCTGATATATATTTTCCTCTGTACACCTTCTCTGATTTCTCTTTTGCTACAATCTAGGTAAATCTGTTTCTTTGCTATTCACTAAGTGTGTTTTCATTGTGGAAATGGTATTACATAGGATAGGATCAAGCCTTGGATATAGAACTTGGGGTCCTGCTTCCCTACCAATAATGCAAAACAGCAATCAGAAGTTAGATTGTACCAGATCATACCCTCTAGAATAACAATAAGGGAGCAGATATGTGTATATATATATATATATGTATATACACATATACATATATATATATAAATATGTGTGTGTATACATATATATATATATATATATATATATACATACATATATATATATTTCTTGCCTGGTACTCCATCTCTCTCTTTTTTCCTTTAAAGTTTTAAAAAATTTTCATTTCCAAATTCTATCTTTCCTTCCAGTCCCTCCCCCACCCAGTAAGAAGGCAAGAAACATACCCATTGTGCAGATCAAGTCATGTACCACATATTTCTATACCAGCTGTGTGTGTTGCAGGAAAAAACAAGAAAAATAAAGAAAGTAAAAGAAAATATGTTTCAATCTACATTCAGAATTCATTGGTTCTCTCTCTGGAGGTAGACAGCACTTTTTGTTCTGAGTCCTTTGGAATTGTTGTGGATCATTTCACTGATCATAGTAGCCAAGTCTTTCACAGCTGTTCATCATTACAACACTGTGGTTACTATGCACAAAATTCTACTAGTTCTGCTCACTTTATTTTGTGTTAACTCATAGAAGTCTTCCCAGGTTTTTCTATAACCATCTTACTTTGCTTTTTTTGAAAAAAAACTATAGCATTTTTCTTTTTAAATTGAGTTCCAAATTCTCTCCTTCTCTTTCACCTTCCCTCACCTACTGAGAAGGCAAGCAAAATGATAGAAATTATACATGTGAAATCATGCAAAACATATTTCCATATTAACCATATCATTAAATAAAGCAAAAAAAATGAAGAAAAAATTATACCTCAGTTTGCACTAAGAGTTCATTAATTCCCTCCTCTGGATTTGTCTTGGATCCTTGTATTGAACAGAGTAGGTCAAGTCTTTCACAGTTGATCATCATTACAACGTTGCTATTGCAGTGCACAATGATCTCCCAGTTATTCTCCCTTCATTTTGTATCAGTTCATATAGGTCTTGCCATGTTTTTTTTTCTAAAAAGCCCTCACCCTATAATTTCTTACAGTACAATAATACTCCATCACAATCATATGCCACAACTTGTTTGGCCACTCCCCAATTGATGAGCAGCCCCTCAATTTTTACACCACAAAAGTTTCTATTTTTTTACATATAGGACCTTTTCCTTTTTCTTTGATCTCTTTGAGTTACAGACCTAGTAGTTGTATTGTTGGGTCACAGGGTATGCACAGTTTTATAGCCCTTTAACATAGTTACAAATTGTTATCCAGAATGGTTGGACCATTTAACAACTCCACCAACAGTTTACTGGTATACCTATTTTCCCTCATCCCTTCCATCATTTATCATTTCTGATAGATGTAAGGTGGTACTTCAGAATTGTTTTAATTTGCCTTTTTCTAATTTTCATATGATCATGGATAGCTTTGATTTATTATTTTGAAAACTCATTCATACCCTTTGGCCATTTATGAATTGGGGAATGGCTCTTATTTTTATAAATTTGGCTCAGTTTCCTATATATTTGAGAAATGAGGCCTTTATCAGACAAGCTTACTGTAAAATTTTTTGATATTCATTATCTATGGTACCTCTTAGCAAAATGTAGTTTCCCTGCTTATCTCTTTTAATTAAGTCTATTTTTGCTTTTCAGGCAGCTAGATGGCACAGTGGATAAATGCCAGGCCTGGAGTCAGGAAAGAGTCATCTTCCTAAGTTCAAATCTGGCTTCAGATACTTACTTAGCTGTGTGATCCTGGGCAGGTCACTTAACCTTGCTTGCCTCAGTTTCTCATCTGCAAAAATGAGCTGAAGAAGGAAATGGCAAACCACTCCAGTATCTTTGCCAAGGAAACCCCAAATGGGTTCATGAAGAGTCAGACACAACTGAAATGACTGAATCACCATGAAAAAACCCCAAAACTTTTTACTTTTACTTTGTCTGAGATCATGATCCCTACCTCTGCCTTTTTATGTCTTTTTGTTTCAAATGTGTCTTCTATATGCAATATATTCTTAGATTCTGGTTTCTAATCCATTCTATCTGCTTCCATTTTATAGGTGATCCCATTCCACTCACATTCACAGTTATGATTAATAACTGTGTATTTTCCTCCATCCTATTTTCTTCTGTTTATCCTTCTCTCTCTCTTTTTATCCTGTTATTCCTTAAAAGTCTGTTTTGCTTCTGACTACAGTGTTCCTTAATCTGCCTTCCTTTTTATCACCCCCTTACATATCTCTTATCCCCTCCCCACTTCCCTCACCCCAGACCTATTTCTCTATTTGGTGAGATAGATTTCTATACCCAACTGAGTATGTATATAAATTATTCCTTCTTTGAACCAATTCTGATGAGAGTGAGATTCAAGCATTGCTGCTCCATTTTCTCCTCCACTATAAAAGCTCTCCCTTGCATGCCCCTTTCATGTGAGAAAATTTTCTCTATTCTACCTCTCCTGGTGCATCCTTCTTTCTTACACTTACATTATTTTTTTGAAATAATCCTAACACAATTGATTTAGGAAAACCAGGCTTTGATAAACGTTATTGGGGTTCAGATTGGGATATGTGACTATGCCTTAAACCCAAATCACTGGCCAATTACTGATTGGCTGGCAGGAAAGCAGGGACTTGCTTAAGCTCCCCCCCCCAATCCCTCCAAACACCTGTAAAAATGGCTCTGAACAAATTCTAGAGCTGCAGAACCCACAAAATAGCAGAGGGAAACAGATCTCTAGCCCAGGAGAGCCTGGATGGTCACCAGGAAGGGTCTATCACATAGTGCTGAGAGTGGAGGGCAGCCCAGCGTGGGCCATGCCAGGACAGACCAGACCTGGAGTCAGCCATCCAGAAGAAGCCTTGGGGCCATGAAACAGTGAGCTGCGGCAGTTATCAGACTTCTCAACCCACGCCAAAAGGGAGGTTAGGGGCAAACTGCGGTATCAAGTTCAGAACGGTCCGGCTGCCAGCTCTGGGGGTGGAGGAGGTCATGCAGTGGTGGCGGTAGCAGCAGCAGGAAGCTCCTGAGGCTGCCTCCAGAGAGCCAGTGGCTTCCTGAGTCCCTGGCTCACACAGGGGAGGAATCTAGCAGCAGATCAGAGCAGGAATGCAAGGAGCACTTTGTGGGCACAAAGGCTGACTCTCTTGCTGTGCCCTGCTTGGATCTGAATTGTGGTCCTGGTTGGCGATTCTTGGGGGAGGAGGAGCACTGCTGGGACAGAGCCTGGGGTGATGGTGGAGTAGAAGTAGCTCTGAAAACAGTAGTGCTTGGACCCTGAAGCTTGGGACAAAGTACTCTCTACTCTACAAGCAGTCATACCCCAATGAAAAACTCAAGGGTCAAGTAGTTGGCTGGGAACATGGCCAGGCAGTGAAAATGAACTCAGACTCCAATTCAGACTCAAACTCAAACTCTAGATTCCTTTTTTGGTGACAAAGAAGGTCAAAACATATAGCCAGAAGTCAACAAAGTCAAAGAGCCTACATCAAAAGCCTCCAAGAAAGATGTGAATTGGGCTCAGGCCATGGAAGAGCTCAAAAAGCATTTGGAAAAGCAAGTAAGAGAAGTAGAGGAACTGGGAAGAGAAATGAGAGTGATGCAATAAAACCATGAAAAACAAGTTAATGACTTGCTAAAGAAGACCCAAAAAATGCTGAAGAAAATAACACCTTAAAGAATGAACTAATCCAAATGGCAAAAGAGTTTCAAAAAGCCAATGAGGAGAAGAATGCCTTGAAGAGCAGAATTAGCCAAATGAAAAATGATTTCCAAAAGACCACTGAAGAAAATACTACCTTAAAAATTAGATTGCAGCAAGTGGAAACTAGTGACTTTATGAGAAACCAAGATATTATAAAACAGAATGAAAGGAATGAAAAAATGGAAGACAGTGTGAAATATCTCATTGGAAAAACCACTGACCTGGAGAATAGATCCAGGAAAGATAATTTAAAAATTATTGGACTGTCTGAAAGCCACGATCAAAAAAAAGAGCCTAGACATCATCTTTCATGAAGTTATCAAGGAAAACTGCCCTGATATTCTAGAACCAGAGGGTAAAATAGAAATGGAAAGAATCCACTGATTGCCTCTTGAAAAAGATCCCAAAATGAAAACTCCTAGGAATATTGTCACCAAATTCCAGAGTTTCCAGATCAAGGAGAAAATACTGCAAGCAGCCAGAAAGAAACAATGTGAATATTGTGGAAAGACAATCAGAATAACACAAGAGCTAGCAGCTTCTACATTAAGGGATCGAAGGGCTTGGAATATGATATTCTGGAGGTCAAAAGAGCTAGGATTAAAACCAAGAATCACCTACCCAGAAAAACTGAGTATAATGCTCCAAGGCAAAATATGGAATTTCAATAAAATAGAGGACTTTCAAGCTTTCTCAGTGAAAAGACCAGAGCTGAATAGAAAATTTGACTTTCAAATACAAGAATCAAGAGAAGCATGAAAAGGTAAACAAGAAAGAGAATTCATGCAGGACTTACTGTTATGAACTGTTATGTTTACATTCATACATGGAAAGATGATATGTGTAATTCAGGAGACCTTTCTCAGTATTAGGGGAGTTGAAGGGAATATAGATAGAGGGCACAGGATGAGTTGAATATGAAGGGATGATATCTAAAAAAAAGAAATAAATTTAAGGGTTGAGAGAGGAATATATTGAGAGAGGGAGAAAGGGGGAGATAGAATAGGGTAAATTATCTCACATAAAAAGTGGCAAGGAAAAGCAGTTCTGTTGGAAGGGAAGAGGGGGCAGGTGAGGGGGAATGAGCGAATCTTGCTCTCATTGGATTTGAGTTGAGGAGGAAATAACATACACATTCAATTGGGTATCTTACTACTCAGGAAAGTAAGGGGAAGGGGATAAAATAGGGGGAATGATAGAAGGGAAGGAAGATAGGGGGAGGAGGTAATCAAAAGCAAACATATTTGAAAAGGGACAGGGTCAAGGGAAAAAATTGAACAAAAGGGGACAGGATAGGATGGAAAGAAGTATAGTTAGCCTTTCACAACATGAGCATTGTGGAAGTGTTTTACATAATGACACATGTGTGATCTATGTTGAATTGCTTGCCTTCCTAGGGAGGGTAGGTGGGAAAGGAAGAGGAGAGAGAATTTGGAACTCAAAGTTTTAAAAGCAGATGCTTAAAAAACTATTTTTTTTTACATGCAGCTGGGAAACAAGATATATAGGGAAAGAGGCATAGAAATCTATCCTGCCCTGCCAGAAAGTAAGGGGAAAAGGGATGGGGGGGAATGGGGTGAAAGAGGGGAGGGCTGACTGGGGAACGAGGCAATCAGAATATATGCCATCTTGGAATGGGGGGGAGGGTAGAAATGGGGAGAAATTTGTAACTCAGAATCTTGTGGAAATCAATATTGAAAACTAAAATATTAAATAAAATATATACACAGTTACTGATTGGCCAATAATAAGTCCCAGCCCAAGCCTTACTTGGTCATTGTTTGGGTTTTGATGCATCAGAGTTGAGGGTAAATAGCAATTGTTTCTGTTCTGGCCAGAAACCCTGAGGGTCTTCCTCTTTCACACTAATTTTTTTTTTTTTGAGTAGGCAAACCAGGCCATCTTTTCCCTCATTTCTTACCTAGCCTTAAATTATTGAATGGGTTTTGGCTCAGACACACTGAGACCTGGGATGACCTTAGCTCAAAAAAGCAAAGGTCTCTCACTGTATCTGAGGCCATCTCCAGTTGTCCTGACCTATGTCACTGAACTCAAGATGACTCTAGAGCAGAGAGTAAGACTGATGACCTTGCACAGCCCTGCTTCACTTAAATTCAATTCACTTGCTAGTCAAGATATCACCCTTCTGATGTCATTGATTCTCTTGGATAATGAGGAGGAACAACAAACAACATAATCGACTAATACCCATGCCCTCTGTCTATGTAGACTCCTTTTAACTGCCATAATAATGAGAAGTTCTTAGGACAAGGTTCTTACACATATCATCCCCCCATAAAAGAATGTAAACAGATTAACTTTACTGAGTCTCTTACAATTACTCTTTCATGTTTACCTTTTTATGCTCCTCATGAGTCTTGTGTTTGAATGTCAGATTTTCTATTCAGCTCTGGTTTTTTTTTATCAGGAATGTTTGAAAGTCCTCTATTTCATTAAACATTCATTTCCCCCCCGAAGAATTATGCTCAGTTTTGCTTCATAGGTTATTCTTTGTAGGTTGTAATTTCTTTGTAGGATTGTAATCCTACCTCCTTTGCCTTCCAGACTATCATATTCCAAGCCCTCCCTCTGCTTCTTTAAAGTGGAAGTTGCAAAGTCTTATGTAATCCTGACTGTGGCTCCATAATATTTGAATTGTTTCTTTCTAGACACTTGCAATATTTTCTCCTTGGAGCTCTGGAATTTGACTATAATATTGCTGGAAATTTTCATTTTTGGATCTCTTTCAGGAGGTGATCCATGGATTCTTTCAATTTCCTCTGATTCTAGAATATCAGGGCAGCTTTCCTTGATAATTTCTTCAAATGTGATGTCTGCACTCTTTTTTAAAATTATGGCTTTTGGGTAGTGCAGTAATTCTTAAATTACTCTCCTTTACCTATTTTCCAAGACAGTTGTTTTTCCAATGAAATATTTCACATTTTCTTCTATTTTTTCATTCTTTTCACTTTGTTTTACTGTTTCTTGAAGTCTCCTGCAGTCATTAGCTTCCACTTGCCCAATTCTGATTTTTAAGGAATTCTTTTCTTCAGTGAATTTGTGTACTACCTTTTCTATCTCACCTCTTACATCCTCCCCCCTCAATTATGCTTTTTAAGGAGTTCTTTTCTTCAGTCAATTTTTGTGCCTCTTTTATCACTAGACTAATTCCACTTTTAAGGTGTTTTTCCTTCAGTATTTTTTGGTATCTCTTTTATCATGCTATTAATTCTCTCACAATAATTAATTTTCTTACATTACTCTCATTTCTTTTCACAATTTTTCCTTTTGTTATACTGGCAGCGAGCAAGACACGTCACAGAATATAGGTTTTAATTGGAGAATTTATTAGCCGGTGACTGTCCAGGGCACAAGCAACCCAAATTAGAGTGGCCCCGAACAAAGCTCAGGGAGAGATTTTCATACTGTTTATTAATGGTTGAGCAAGAAGAAGGGTACAGAAGCAGAGGCTCAGCGGTTAGATATTTTCTTAACTGTATGGGTTGTTGCTCAAGGGTTGGGCACAAGGAACAGGGATGTTAGCAAATGTCCATCTTTGAACAACCTTATCCTTTTTAGCTGACAGGAACAGGCCTTGAGGGGCCCCTTGAGGCCTACCTGCATTCATGTTGCCTTATCATTTTACTGTTTGGGGAACCCATAACAGGACTTGTTTGTTCACTTTGGGTGTGGGTCAGCTCCTTATTCCTAAAGCCTTAGTCTTGAGACAGGGTCTTGTGCTAATTCAGGTTGAAGCAAGAGGGTGGGGGTCCCTTGAGGAATTACAGGAATGTGTGGCAAGGCATTTTCTTCTTGGTACATGGATGTGTGCTGTAATGCAGGGAGGGGTCAACAACTTGTCCTAAAACAGGGTTCTTTATTATAGATCTAAATTGCAATCTTAATTCCAAGTATCACACTTTACCACTCATCTCTTTCTTTAACTCTTCTAGGAATTCTTGCTGGACTTGGGTCCACTTAGCATTTTTCTTTGAGGTTTTGATTCTAGCTGTTCTGACATTGTTGCCTTCTTCTAAGTTTATGTCTTGGTCTTCCCTGCTACCTTCATAGCTTTTTATGGTCAAATTCTTTTTTTTTTTGTTCTTTACCCATTTTTCCTGCCTATTTCTTGACTTTGAATTTTATGTTAAAGTTGGGCTGTGCTCACCTTACCAGTTGTCTGACCCCTTTACTGTCTCTGGACTGAGAAATCCTGAAGCTGCTGCTGCCACCACCCTCTGTCATGGCCTCTTCCAAGGACCACTGCTGCTGTTATTGTAGTCTGGGCTAAATCCTAGCCCAGTATCACAGACCTCTCTTGTTGACCTCCTGTCGACATTACAACATTGCTATGTTTCACTCTGACCTTTTGTTGGCTCTGTGGATCTAACATTTGATTTGAAGAGTTATTTGGAGGAGAATGTTGGGAAAGTTCAGCTGGGTCCTGGCTGTACTCTGCCATCACAATAGTATTCTGTAACAATCATATTCCACAACTTTTTCAGTCATTCCTGAATTGATGGGCACTGACTCATTTTCAATTCTTTGACACCACAAAAAGAGCTACTATAAATATTTTTGTATAGATAGGTTCTTCTTCCTCCTCCCCCTTAAAAAATCTCTTTGGGGTACAGACCTAGTAGCAGTATTGCTAGATCAAAGGATTATGCACAGTTTTATAGTTCTTTGGGCATAGTTCCAAATTATTCTCCAGAATGGTTGAACCAGTTTACAACTCCATCAACAATGCATTAGTGTTCCCATTTTTCCATATCCCCTCTAGCATTTGTTGCTGTTCTTTCCCATCATGTTAACCAATTTGATGGGTATGTATTAATATGTCAGAGTTGTTCTGATTTGCATTTCTCTAATTATTCATGATTTACAGTATTTTTTTTAACACAGCTATTGATGGCTTTGATTTCTTCTTTTGACAATTACTTGTTCATATCCTCTAACCATTTTTCAATTGGGGAATGGCTTTCATTTTTATAAATTTGACTCAGTCCCCTATGTATTTGAGAAATGAGGCCTTTATCAAAGAAGCTTACTGTAAAATTTCCCCCAATTTCCAGCTTTCCCTCTAATTTTGTCTGCATTTTGCTGGTTTGTACAAAACTTTTATATTTAATCTAAATACTGTATTACCTCCTGTGAACATCTCTGTCTCTTATTTCATCATGAACTCTTCCTTTATCCATAGATCTGACAGGTAATTTTTCCTGTGTTCCCCTATGGTATGACCCTTTATATTTAAATCATGTACCCGTTCTAATCCTATCTTGGTATACAATGTAAAATGTTAGTCTGTGCCTAAACCGCTTTCCAAGTTTCTCAGCAGTTGTTTGGTTGAATAGTGGGTTCTTGCCCCAATAACTTGGATCCTTGTGTTTATCAAACATTATATTACTGTGGTCAATATTGTGTACCAAACCACTGATCCACCAGTCTATTTCTTATCTAGTACCAAATTGCTTTGATGATTACTGCTTTGTAATATAATTTGAGATCAGCTACTGCCAGGCATCCTTCTTTTCCTTTTTTCCATTGAGTCCCTTGATATGATTGACCTTTAGTTCCTTTAGATGAATTGTGCTACTATTTTTCCAGCTTTATAAAATAATTTTTTGGTAGTTTAATTGGTATCCATTGAATACATAAATTAATTTGGGGAGTATTCTCATTTTTATTATATTAGTTTGGCCTACCCATGAGTAATTAATATTTTTCTAATTACTTAAATCAGTCTTTATTTGTGTGAAAGGTATTTTGTAATTTTCATATAGTCCCTGGGTGTGTCTTGGCAGTATTTGATGTTATCTGCAGTTATTTTCAACAGAACTTGTCTTGCTATCTCTTCCTGCTGGGTTTTGTTGGTAGTATATGGAAATACTGATGATTTGTGGGGGCTTATTTTATATCATGCAACTTTGCTAAAGTTTTTAATTGTTTCAGCTAGATTTTTAGTTGATTCTATAGGATTCCCTAAATATATCATCAGATTATCTCCAAAAGTGACAGTATTGTTTCCTTATTGCTTATGCTTATTCCTTCAATTTCTTTTTCTTGACATTACTATAACTAGCATTTCTAGTACAATACTGAATAATAATGGTGATAGTGGACAGTCTTGCTCCCTCCCCCTCCCCTCCCCCGGCAATCTTATTAAATAGACTTCTAATTTGTCCCCATTACAGATAATGCTTGCTTTTGGTTTTAGCTAGGTGCTACATATCATTTTAAGAAAAGATTCATTTATTCCTATGTTTTTAGTGTTTTTAATGGGATACCTCCTCTCTCTGAAGAGAGTAGAGTGAAGTCTGGCCTTGACTTTCTGCTTCCTCTCCTAAAGCTTCCTTTGGAGAAGGTTGGGGAGGGAAGAGGCTAAAGATGTCTATTATGCCTCCCTTTGAACCATAAGACAGCCCCTTGCACGCATGAGCCTTGCCATTCTCTCTGTGGTACAAGAACATTCTATGACTTTCATACACCACAGGTTAGTTTCCTCAATTTTTTCCAGTGTAAGAGGGCACTGGGATAAGAGGGCACTGGGATAAAAAGGGCACTGGGTGTGAGTGTCTGCTGGTGTTTGGAAATATCTAGCTTTTCCTTCCTCCTCCATCCTCTGGGAAGCTGCCTTGTTGCTTTGACTGGCCAATGTCAACTGACTATCAAGTTAGCCACCCTTCCCTCCCTCTCCCCCCCCCCCCCCATTAAGGAAGAGGAAAGGCTCAAGTCATGGAGAAGGGAGTCTGTACGGGACTGAGCACATAGGCAGGAGAGAAGCTCAAGGTGTGAGGGTGGGGAGCAGCCCTACCAAGCAGTAAGAGTAGAAGCCATGGAGAATAGTTGCCATGGAAGCCAGATGGGGCTGCAGTGACGAAGTACATGGATTACAGCTGTGAGATTCATCTAGGAGGAGCCAGTTTCTGCTAAACTGACTCAGTCAAATTTGGGCTCAGGCCCAAGGCTGGTGATTTCTCATCCCCATCCACCCTTTCCTCCCTTCCATCTCCCTGCTTCTCTCTTTTCAGGAGTATGTATTTCTAAAATTTATCTCTGTTTCTTCAAAATGTATTTACCCCCTTGCTCACCTCTTTTTAAAGTCAATTTTTAAGGGATGTGGTTAACAGTTATGTTATAGATCTGTGAGTTTCATTGCTGAAATGTAGCAGAGAAAGACAGTGGGCATGAGCTACTGGGAGAAGAGAGAGGAACATATTTTTTCCAATTGTGATATATCTTTTCCTAGACCAATTTCCTGCTGGGGCCTCAAAGCTGTAAACGGGGAATTGTTGATTTAGTGTCTCTAATATTGTGCCTGTAACTTAATAGTAGGCATTTAATAAACACTTGTGGCTTGGCTGAATCTTGAATTGGCCAGGAAGTACAACAGATACATTTGTCTGATGGCAATCCTTATCACTGAATGTGGTAAAAAATGGGGAATTTCTTCTCATGGAACCAAAGTGAGAAGGAACTCAGGACAGGTATCTGAGGTTCCTGGAAACATGATTTGCTGGCATGTGGTACTGATGAAACCTTATGGAGGGGTGGCCTGAAGGCAGCTCAGGTCTGCTCAGTGATTATCAGTGTGAGCATTTGCATCTTGGAAAGAGGAAACCATGACAAATTTGGGTTTGATTTATTTTTTCATTGATTGACTAGACTTAAGAAAGTGATGGAGAAAATAATGCTGATTAAACTTAAAAATGAGTCATGGTACCACTCCCTCTGCTGAGAGCTGGTTGTAAACATTTACCAATCTACCCCTGCCTGATAGCCAAAGTGAGAGTGGGTTAATATTGATATTTAAGAAATAGATCCATCTGGCTCTTGTTTTTCATTCACTGCATAAACCTCTTTAAGCAGACTTTCAGGAAGAATCCAACAAACTTCAGTGGGAAGAAGGAAATGATGGTCATGTATGTGTGCATGGTCAAGCCTTGGCAACAAATTGGATATAGGAGGTGAGAGAGAAGGAGTTGAGGATGACACCTAGGTTGTGACTGGGTACCTGGGAGAATGGTGGTACCCTCAACAATAATGGGGAAGTTTGGAAGGTGGGGGAAGTGTTTTTTTTGGGAAAGACAATAACTCAGTTTTGGAGGTGTTGAGTTTAAGATGTCTGTGGGATATCCAGTTGAAGATATCCAAAAGGTAGTAGGAGATGAGAGATTGGAGGTCAGCAGAGAAGTTGGGGCAGGATAGGTAGATTTGAGAATCATCAGCATAGTGATGGTAATTAAATCCACAGGAGTTGATGAGATCACCACAAAATAGTGTAGATATAGAGAGAGAAGAGAAGAGGCTCAAGAACAGAACTTTGTTAACACACCCATGATTAGTGGGTGTGATATGGATTAAGACCCAGGAAAGGAGATAGAGAAGCAGTCAGACAAGTAGGAGGAAAACAATGAGGAAGCAGAGAGAAGAGATCACATAGGAGAAAAAAAAGGTGATCCACAGTGTCAAAGGCTGCAGAGATGTCAAGAAGGATGAAGATGAGAAAAGACCATTGGATTTGGCAATTAAGAGATCATTGGTAACTTGGGAGAGAGCAGTTTTGGTGGAATGACGAGGTTGGAAGCTAGATTGCAGAGGGTTAAGAAGAGAGTAAGAGAAAAGGAAATGGAAGTACCTACTGTACATGACCTTCTCAAGAAATATAGCCACAAAGGGTAGGAAAGATATGAGAAAATAGCAGAGATGGATGGATCAAGCTAGGGGGTTTTAAGGATGGGGGAGGCACAAACATGTTTGCAGGCAGTAGAGGAGCAACCAATAGACAGGGAGAGATTCAATAAAAGTAAGAAAGTGGAGATGACAGTGGGGGGTGGGGTGCAACCTGCTGGAGAAGATGGGATGGGAGGGGGTCAATTCTGAATGTAGAACACAAGACCCACTTTAGGTGCCAGATCCAGTGGGAAAACTTTTCCTGATCCCCTTAGTGGTGGGGGCTTTCTCCTCAGACTATCATGTCCATGTATCTTTATATGTTATACCTCCCTACTCCTCTCCCAAAACTGCAGTCCCCTGGAGGGCAGAGGCTAATTCTGTTGTATCCCCAGTGCTTGGAACATAATCAAATACTCAAATGGATTTTTGATCTTATCCCTTTATATAGCCTCTCCTTCATCCTTGCCCATCTTGCATGAGTCTCATTCATAGGCTGCCATAAATTCAACACAGAGGTCCACACAGTGTTCTGGGGCCTTTCTCTCTTTTTCCTAACACCAGAAGTCACTCAGGGTGTCCACTTGTTACCCCATCACCCTTTCATTAAGCAGGTGCTTACTAATTGCCAGTATTCATCAAAGAGCTTTTGGCATACGAAGTACTTTCCACACATCATCTCTTTTGCTCCTGACAAGAACCCTGTGAAGGAGAGGCTTATGATCACCATATTAGAGATGAGGAATCCAAGATTTAGAAGGGTTAAATGATTTTTGCACTGCTAGAAGAGTCTGAGGCAGGAACAAAACTCAAGCTTGCCTCTTTTTGACTCAAAGTCCAGCACTTTCCCCACCAATCTAAAATTCCCTTTGGATCCTGTAATACTCTGTTGCAATAATTAATGTTTAAGTTTAGTCTTAATGATTTAATAATTGGAGAAAGTATAATATGATATTCTCTCAGGTCCACTTGATTCCTTTCTCTGTGGCCTTAGTGAGTTTTAGATGAAAAATTCTGAGTTCAGTCACAATAGCTCTGAGCCCCCAATTAGGAAAATTCCTAACATTGTTGCCTAGCCTTTTTTAAGATATCTATCTCTAGCCTTTTCGTGGTTGAGGCAAAATTCAGTTTATTGGAAACATTTGGGTAGCAAAACAGCAGATTATATTGTAGTGACTGTGGATAGACAAGCATGGTTAGGGGAAGTTGGAAAAAGTACTGATTTTCTTGAAATTCCCTTCAGTCTGGGTCCCCCACTTTCCCACTTTGAGATGTTTGTAGAGTCAATGGCTCCTCTTGATATCTTCCATCTCTGCCACAGCTCAGTCCTTCCACACTTGTTCTAATCTCCTGAATCCAGATATTTGGCATCTTTTCCCCCCCAGATTTTGGGATAACTTCTTGCTTTTGTAAAAGTGTTTGAGGGTGACCCTCTTTTATCCAATGGCTTTGATTTATGCAAGAAATTTTACAGACTGTTCACATTTAGTTCTAATTGTTTGATTAAACAAAAAGTGTTTTATCTTGCCAAGGCACCAGAGCTGAATAGGGATGATATTGACCCCATCCTTACAATCTGATTAGACTGGATTAAGTCCTTAGCTCTTTGTTTGGGGGAGGGTACAGACTCACCCAGAATTTCCCATTATCTTTCATTCTAAGGCAAACCCCAACATCCATGGAGATACCAAGATCCTCTTGAGTGTGTTTTTTTCCCCTGGCTCCTGTGCTATCATTCACCAACCAGTCCATTTATCCATACCCCTCCAGAGTCACATTTTATGTGTGACTGTGTGTTCTTAGTATGTGACACTGTACATATGTATGTGTGTTTTAGAGAGAGTGCATAGGTATCTAAGTTCCCACTAGAGTGAGAAGCCATAAGGTTGAGGGACAAATATTAACTTGGTAATAAATTGCAGTCCTGTAATTGACGATGACTGAGGCTTAATAGCCTCAGGTAGGGAGATTGATGTAGAGAAATTAGTCTGATGGGCAAGCAGTGTTAACTGCTTGTTCACTCCTGGCTAGTAGACTTCACAGGCATTATACATTTATCCCACCTGCCTTCATAGATGGGGACATTGTGATACACCAACCCTTTGGTAAGAAATGAATTCCTTTTCTTATTCTCAGGTCAACATTATGTTTGAAGATGATAGATTAATTACAAGGATACCCCCTTGCACTTGGCTTTTTAAAAATGAGGCTAGAGATAAGAGATGTACAGAAAGGGAGGACCAAACCTGGATGGCAGGACAAAGAGAAACTGTGTCCAAAAAGACTTGGTTCTTTCAGGAAAGCCTGAGAAAGTTGGGAGAGGGGAAGGTTTAGATTAGAACTCGTCTCCATCCTCATGGAATCCAGGAGAACAAAACACCAACAAAGCTGCCTATCATGTACATCTTATGATCAGTGCAATAGAGAAGGACAAACAAAATTCAGTGTGAAGTTTGAAGGCAAAGGCTGCAGGAATCAAGGAAGACTTCCTGGAGGAGGTGGCATTTGAGTCAGACTTCAAAGGATTATTAGAAATTCAAATGGCAAAGAGATAATCTCACTTGAACTTAACCTAGATCCACCTGTTTCCCCGAGTTCAGACAGTCAGACCTCACGTCCTCATATTCCTGATGGAAAGCGTTCACTTAAAACTCCAGTGTTTTCATGACACATACAACTCAATTCAACAAGGTTTGCATCCATTTTGTATACCTCCTCCATGTACTCATGTGTACATGTGGTCATTTCCCACATTAGAACAGAAACTGCTTGAGGACAGGGGCTGTTCCATTTTTGTCTTTGTATGCCCAGTGCTTAGCCTGGTGCCTGGTGCCTGGCACAATACTTATTGATTGAATGATTCTTCTTCTGTGGCCAGTTCTGTCAGCGGCTATTCCAAACCTTCTTTGTCTCCTCAAGCCTCCTATGCCATTTCTTGCCTCCCTCTCTCAGAGGACCTGACTTCTTACGTTCCTGACAAAACAGATACTATTTAGGATGAGACTCCTCTTCTCCCCAGTCCCACTCCTCAAAACCCCACGGCACCATACATTATCTCTACTTTTGCTCTAGTCTCTGAGGAAGAGGTGGTTATTTCCAAGATCAATTTCTCTACTTTTGCTATTGATCCTAGCCCCTTTCAGCTCTTATGGGAGTCAGTCATTCCTTCTCTTTGGCTTTTTATCTGTTATCTAACTGGTACCTTTTTTTTTGCTGACTAGACATATTTCTCCTCTCCTGAAGAAAACTCCTCTGACCCCGGTCTCCTGTTATCATGCTATCTGATTTTCCATTCACAACCAGATCACGCAAGAGGGTCATTTGTACTCGTTGATTCTACTACCTCATCATCCACTGATTTCTCAACCCTTTGTATTCTTTGCATTCTTGTTTCTCACCCCATTACTTAATAGAAATTGATTTTCCCAAAGGTTATTAATGATTTAAACTGCTAACTCTAGAATAAACTGCCAACTCCATTGACCTCCTTCCAGTCCTTAATCTACTAGACCTCTCTACACTTTTGATACTAACACCCCTCTCTCACAGATACTCTCTCTTTCCTTGACTACTTCCTTCGTACTGTTCATTACTAGTTTTCTTCTTACCTGTCAAAAACTCCTTTTGAATCCTTTTTTTCAAAGGATTATTCACCTATCCATTGTGTGGTAACCCCCAAGTATTGGTCCTGGGTCCTCTCCTGTTCTCTTTCTAAACTCTCTATTGGTGATTTTATCAGCTCCCATGGCTTTAGTTATCATCTCTGCTGATGAATCCCAAACCCATACATTAAGCCCTAATCTCTCTTCTGAATTTCAGTCCCAAATTGCTAACCCCCTTGAGAATTTCTTTACATGGACTGATGTCTCAAACTCAATATATCCAAAACTGAACTTAGGTTTTCCCCACACACATCTCTCTCCAAACCTACCTATTTCATTCTCTGAACTAGTTAACCAGGATAAAAAACTAGGTACTTTCTTGATGCTTTTCTCTCTCTCTCAATATCAATTTCTCCCCTCCCACCCCAACCTTTCTCATCACCCTTTTCCCACCATCTACAGACTCTTATTGTAGTTCAGGTCCTATTACTTCTCATTTGGAAGTATCCACCTCTAAGTGGTGTTTGTGTGAGATTATGCCACGGGTTACTTGGGGAAATGTTTGTACATTTGTTCTTGCTATATCTGTAAATACTATTTTGTAAAAGCTACCCAGTATTAAGATGATAAATGGAACTGAGATGCTAATTTCTGGCCCCCTAAAATAGGAAGAGCAGAACTGGATAGCAGAGAAAAGAGATACACACAAAGTCCATAGGGTGTCCTGGAACCCTGAGGGAAGCTGTAGTCTGCCTATGCCAGAGCAACCTTCCTTATACAATGTAAAGTCTGTGAGGGCAGGGACTGTCTTAGCTTTTGGTTTTATATCCATGCTTATCACAGGGCTTGATAAATAAATAAATATTCATTCATTCATTCTCCTTGTGGGGACAGAGAAGGGAAAACAGCAGGGTTTCTGCACAAGGTCTCTTTTACTATGCAGGGGGTAGAGATCCCTGGCTCTGCTCTTCTAGTTGGTTTCTGGTTATAATAAAGGATCACTTCCATCCTTAGCCTCCCACATCCTTTCTCCTCTAAGGACTGATCATCACGGCTGATCTTTCAGTGGCTGGTCCTGAAAGCCCCTCCTAGGTATCCCCTTACTTGCAATACTTCCTGCTTCTTCCCACAAGCCCCACATTTCAAGGTTAGATGCATGACTCTTACAGTTTGGCAAATCCAGGGGGGAGACCACCTCACCCATCTGGGTGGTATCTGAGTATCTTAAATTAGTCTCTGTGGGTGGGGTCAACAATGGGCTAGGCAAGAAAATATCTACAAAGTAATTTGCAGGGGAAGGACCCTTACTTACTCTACTGGACAATTTGTTAACAACAGAATGAGGGCCTCACCAGAGGGCACCTTGGATGAGTAGCGCACCAATAGGACAGGAACACCAGAAGTAGTCGTGGTCAGGGACTGTGCTAAGAAGCTGAGATTCCACCCTTCCTAGTGGTGCATTTGATGTGGACTTGAGGATCAATCCCTGAGAAACAGGGGGAAGCGAGGGCAGAGAAGGGTTAGGGCACACAGGGTGGTGGCAGAACGGATGAATTCTCCCTGTTCTTGTGTTTTGGTCAGAATTCCTGGGCTGAAACTGGTTCTAGAGAAGTGAGGTATATTTGGGGGAGAGCCAGATCATTTGTGTCCAGGACTCACTGCACCATTGGTTACATCCAGGTTGGACATATTGTCCATGGTATACAATTCACTAAAACAAACAGAAAGGCAAAAAGGAAGGTCTCCAAGAAGCTGAACTTTATTTTCTCCTGGGGTTTATTGGCTTGTTTCTTTGGGGCTTATTGGTTGCTTTGTTTTGGAGTCAATGCTGGAATTCTGGCAAGTTCACCAATGAAGAGAGCAAAGTTCTGTCTCAGATTCTTTCCTCCCCACAGTCGGTGTTGTGGGCTAGTCCTGAGATCCAATTGGACAGAATACTGTTCACCTAGGGTGTGGGGGTCAAGGGGGTACAGCCATGGAGCTGTCCAGGTTCCCAGGCCTGTGGTATAAGAGAGGAAGTCTGTCTTTAGCAGGACAATGCTTGTGTCCAGAGCAGAGCTCTCTCCATGTTCTCGTGGCTCTCCTCATGGCTCCCTGTGAGCCTCTCCAGGCTGTGGCTGTGGGCAGGTTCCCTGGGCTTGACCCTGGGCCTGTTCCAACTGACTCGGCTCCTGCTCAGGAGGCAGAAGCTTCTCCAAGGCTTAAAGAGCTTCTCTGGGCCACCCACCCACTGGCTCTTTGGGCATACCAAGGAGGTAGGTCTAGGCTCTTGGTCAGGGGCAAAGGCAAGAGGGATGGATTTGAAGAGGTAGAAGAAAGGCATACAAAGAGAGAGAAAGAAAAGGGCAGAGGGAAAGGAGGCAGAAAGGCAAGATGCTAAAAAAGCAGAAAATGAAATATGGGATCTCAGTAATGAGAAGCTCAGAGGTAGCTAGCCCCCCTAATACCTGACCAAGACATTTCCCCCTGCCCAGAAGCATTACTGATGAGTGAGCAGTAATCTGCCTCTGCTTGAAGACTAATGGAGAAGGGAGCCCACTACTTCCTCACCATACAGCCTTTTTCCCATTAGACTAGCTCCCACTGTTAGGAAGGTTTTCTGATGTCCAGACGGAATCTGCTCGTTTGCAACAACCACTTGTCCCCATTCCCAAATTTTCCTAGTTCTACCTTTGGGCAGAAAGAAGAGCAAGAGTGGGAAGAAGATTGTCCACACATTGGCCCTTTGGACTCCCTGGAGCTAGAGCTGTGTCTCAGGATGGAGAGAAGGAAGGAGAGGGCAAAGGAGAAGAGAGAGTTCAGGGATAATAGAGGAAGAGATAGAGGAGGAGGAGAGAGTCAAGGAAAGAGGGAACAGGGAGGGGATTGCAGAGGAAGAGATGGAGGGAGAAGAGAGGGGGAAAGGAGAGAGGAGGATAAAATAAGGAGGGAGAAGAGAGTACGACAGTGGAGGGGGAAAGGGAGGTGTGGGGATAGGGAGAGGATGAGAACTACTGAGAAATGGGCTTTGGGCTTTTCTGACAGTAAATCTGCGGCCTTTTCTCAGCTCTCATTCTCCTTGATTCTGACAAGCCCATCCATCTGGACATTTTGTAGTCTCTTGTCTTCTATACTATTCCTCTCTACTGGTTCTTCTAGCTCTTTGCTGACTGTGTCTTCCAGGTCTTTATTGGATCAGTGTCCGAGTCTTGTTTGTTCTCTTAGAGGGATGTTCCCAAGTTTCTGTCTTGAGCCTTCTTCTCTGCCTGCTCTAAATTCTCCCCTGTAGTGATCCCATCAGCTTCCATGAGGTTAACCATCACCTCCGTTCTGATGACTCTGAGGGCTACCTCTATCCATCCCCAGTCTCACATTGGTGTTGTTACCTTCTTGCCATGCCTTTGCATGTGGCTGTGCCATTGGCATCTCCTTCAGCAAGTCCAAAACAGAACTAATTATTCCTCCTCCCCCTGGGCTGGCAGATAGAGTCCCCAGGAGGAAGCTGGGAGGGAAGGTG
The DNA here is from genome assembly GCF_011100635.1 of Trichosurus vulpecula. Classification (NCBI taxonomy): domain Eukaryota; kingdom Metazoa; phylum Chordata; class Mammalia; order Diprotodontia; family Phalangeridae; genus Trichosurus; species Trichosurus vulpecula. The sequence goes on along the minus strand of NC_050576.1, from coordinate 32,414,264 downwards.
GCCTTCCACCACTGTGCTTCCCACCGCCATCATCATGTAAAATGAATATTGGTTACTCAGTCAGGTTTAATTGGATTGTAGAAAAGAACATTTATTAAGCTGGTTTTGTCAGAACAGTTGGTACAAAACAACCCACGGTCTTCCCTCCAACCTGGGTACACTCTCCCCTAAGTGCTTACAGAAGGTGGGCTTAAAGGTAGAGCATATGTGGTGAAGGGGGTAATTTACATCTCCTGGAAGTCCTTTTCTCCCCTTCCTTGAGCCCTCATGATGATCCCCTTGGGAAGGGGAGAGCCCAGCTTTCCAATGGGCTCCTTGGAGAGTTGCAAAACTCCCTCCCTCAGAGTAGCTCATCTGTCGTCTGTAGACAAAGCCATCAGTGGTTCCGACTGTTCCAATGAGAAGTCCAAATATTCTAATCTATTTATGTTCATGAGGTTATTCTCTGGTCAGTACCAGAAGAGGAGACGTGAAGTCTTCTTATCTTCCCCCAAGAGCTTGGTGGGACCATTCTCCTCCATCTGCAGCCTTGAATGCTGGAATTTAGTCACTCCTTTCCAAGCCTATGGGGCATGACTGAGTCTCTTTACTCAATCCCGACATACTTCCTGTGTAGAATAATTTCATTTACTCCCTCTCAAATCAATGAAGTGGTTTCCTTTGATGAATCAGTGCCCTTGTCTTGTTCCCTTAGCAGGGACCTATACCAAGGTTCATACTAGGTCCCATTCTCTTCTCTCTCTCTCTCTCTACTCTCCTCTTGATCCCCTAGTAAGATTTCATTGATTCACCCCTACTTCAATAAACCTAACAGATTGACTAATTAAAGCGTTCACACCTTTTAATCCATCCAACTCCCAGAACAATTACTCTAAGGTACAGGTCTAATCATGTTGCTGCTTTGCCCCCAAATTGAGAATGGCTTCCCATTGCCCACAGACAAGATATAAATGAGTCAGGCTGGCATGTTAGCCTGGGGCAGTAATCCCTAGTTGGCTCCCACTTACTCTTCTAGCCTTATTCCATACTACTCCCCTTCACGTACTCCTTTTTGTCACACTCAGCCTCTGGCCATTCCTCAATTTTAAAACTCTATCTTCCACTCCCAAGCCTTTGCAGAAGCCATCTCCCATGCTTGGAAAGAACTCCCTCAGTTTGCTTCTTAAATCCTTTCTCCAAGCCTCAGCTCAGAAGTTGCCTTCCCAGTGAAGCATTCCCTGATGCCCTGATGCCTCTGCCTCACATTGGCTAATACTTTCTCTTTTCTCACTAAAATGGATAGATTGTGCTGATAGACATTCTTGTTCAGTCATGTCCATCTCTTTGTTATCCCTTTTGGGGTTTTCTTGGCAAAGATACTGGAGTGGTTTGCTATTTCCTTATCCAGCTCACTTTACTGATGAGGAAACTGAGGTAAACAGGTTAAGTGATGGTTAATAAGTTTCTGAGACCAGATATGATCTCAGAAAGATGAGTTTTCCTGACTCCAGGCCTGGCGCTTTATCTACTGTGCTACCTAGCTGCCCCAAACTGTCTTAATGCCTATTATAAACAGGTGTAACCTTCCCGCACCACCCCATCCCTCAGGAATACATTTGGAACAAGCAGACATCACTTTACTGAGCAAAGTCAAGGCTGAGAACAGGTCCAAGCCACGTGCCTAGTGTAACTAAGAGACCTTTGCCCCTAGAGGTTGTGATGTGGCCAAGATGTGTGAGTACAGTCCAAAGGCTCTCCATGGGTGACACCCATATGAATTCATCCTCTGGTATGGCAACAAAAAGTGCCATCCAAATGGCCAAGCCTTTGGCATTGGCTGTAGAAATAGAGGGCTTTATCATGGCAATTCTGAAACATATCATGGCTATAAGAAACTAGCTTATGGAATTCAGATTTAATAATCAATGTGGATTATACAAGGGAATATACAGACTGTGCAATCCATCCCTGAAGATAGTTAAAAAAACCCAAAGCTTGTGCAAGACCTAACAACACATAACCTGATGGCTGGAATTGCATATAATAGGTTTGCTCTTTTGCATTGACATACAAGTGACAAATTCGCATACAGACCTAAAAATATTCTGGAGAACTCAACCACTAAAGAGAACTGAAACCAGGCTATTATCAGACTTGCTGTTGCCCACAATCTCCTTGATGATATTCATTGAAAAAAACAGCCTTAAGAGCAATGTTGTTACTAGATGGCACCATGCCAATGTAACAAGAGCCTATGTGCAGTGACAAGGTTCCGCATGTAGTGAGGTCCATGTGTGGTTAGGGCTGTCCCCCTACCTGTAGAATGGGGAATACCATTGTGTGGCTCAAAGTGGGGAGGCAGAATAGTTATCTCTTGCCTCTCCTCCTCCTTCTCTTCTCCAATGAAGACTTTTGTTCTTGCCATGACGAGGAGCAGGAGATTGGGACTGGAGGTCACTCTGCTCTCCTCGGCGTGACAGGGTATCTCTAGAATCATATCTATCTCCTCCCTTCAACATTGTTAGTTTAGGGAATATGGTCCAGTTCAATCTAACTTTTGCTCATTGTGTCGTTATTAATGGGGAAGGAGGACTCCAAGCTCTATATGCAAGGCTTGACCCCTTTCCCATCAAATACTACCAGTTCTACAATGAACACATGGGGCAAATAACAAAGAAACCTATTTATCCAAATGGCCGCAAAACAGACATTAAAACAGTGACCCTACAGGGGTGAGCTTACCTCTTCATGCCTTTATTCAACAAATTTTGTTGTTATTTGTTCCATCTGAGCAATTGACATTAGAATGGAATAATAGCAAAGCAGCAGCTTGTCTCAGGACCATTTCTACCTGAACCTCAGCAGAAAAGACAAGAAAGAGATAACAAAGACAGCAAAAAACACAGTGGTAATATAGGAATAATACTGTTAGGCTGCTTGGTGGTGCAGTAGATAGAGTTCTATACTAAGAGTCAGGAAGACCTAAATTTAACTCCCACCTTTCATACTTACTAGTTCTGTGACCTTGTGGAAGCATAAGCAAAGTGGATTTTTGCTAGTATTTTTGGAGTTTTGTTTTCCATCATCCATGACCATAACAATCTCTTGTCCCTGGGTGTTAGATATGAGTTCTGTGGTTCAGAACATCACCACAAAGTGTGTAGATTGTGAGTGCCAGGTGTCACCTGTTTAAATTGTAAAGGTCAAGACCCTGGAAGGGTGGAGTGTAAGTATAAAGCAGGTGGGCCTTGGTTAGTGAGTGGGGAACCTTTAGGGTTGACATGCACAAGCTAGGATGCTGTGTGTGCCCTGATCGGCCCCCATCAAGGCTTGGGAGAATTTGAGTGTGCTTCAGCTGGCCCCCATTAAGGCTTGTTGGGATTTAGGGCAATGCACAAGTTGTGCCTGTCTGGACTGATCCTGTCGAGACGTAGAGGGAGTTGCCTGCCCCCCCTTTTCACCAGCCCCTGTGAGAAGGGTGATTAGGGAATGCTGTAGGAATTGGTGCTTAGCAACCTTTGTAAGAAGGTTAGATAGAATAAAGTCTGCATTTGTTTAAATAAAGTAGGATTGTTAACCTCTTTGAAGCTGTCTTTCCTTTATAAAAGCAGATCAAAGAACCTGTGCTAGCAGGCCATCGTGTGTGTGCTAGGGTGTTTGCTAATACACCCTGGGAAAGCCACTTCACTTCTGTTTGTCTCAGTTTCCTTATCTGTAAAATGGGGATGATAGAATAGTACTTACCTTTCAAGGTTGTTGTGAGGCTAAAATGAAATAACATTTGTAAAGCACTTCACATACCTTAACTACTAGCTATTATGTGGCAAGGACAGCTAGGCAACATAGGGAGAGACTGTCAGGCTTTGAGTCACCAGTGTATTTTTCATGTCTCAAAGTTGGTACTAAAGAGAGTGAGAGTGACTGTGTATCAGTTCTGATCTCAGTGTGAGTGCTTGCCTTGTGTCAGTTCTTTGTAAAGCAGTTTTTTAGGCCAAGGTATCTTTGGCATTCGAACAACACGGCCAGCTCATTGACGTTGTCTCTCTGCAGCTGAGTTTGAATCCTTGGCAGTTTAGCTTGAGAAAGGACCTCAGCGTCTGGTACCTCATCTTGCCAGCTGATCTTCAGAATCCTCCTAAGATAATTCAAATGGAAGTGATTCAGCTTCCTGGCATGGCACTGGAAGACTGTCCAGGTTTCACAGGCATACAACAATGAAGTCAGCACAACAGCTATCCAGACCTTCAGTTTGGTATTTAGTCTAATATCTCTCCTCTCCCACACTTTCCTTCTGAGCCTCCCAAATGCTAAGCTAGGTCTGGCAATGCCTGAGTCAAGTTCATCATGTATGTGCACATCCCTGGAAAGCATATGCCAAGCTAAGTGACCTTATGCACGGCACTTAACATTTTTCATTTGCTATAAGCAATGATTCCATGTATGGATGATGCAGTGCTGGCTGGTGGAGAACTTCTGTTTTCTTGGTGTTGATTGTGAGGCCAAAATTAGCACAAGCAGCAGAAAATAGATCTACAGTCTGTTGCATCTCAGCCTCATAGACTGCTTTGAGGACACAATCATCTGTGAACAAAATGATCACACACCAACTCTCCATCTACTTGAGTCTTGGCTTGTAGCCTTTCCAAGTTAACTAGCTTATCATCAGTGCAGTAGCTGAGCATGATGTCATTTTCATCCTTATTAAAAGCATCTGACAACATTGCAGGCAACATGCTATGAAGCATGGGAGCAAGCAGAGAGCCCTAGTGGGTGCTCCATTGCTGACTGGGAAAGCATGAGAGCAGCATCCTTTATCCAGAACCTGTGCAAGCGTACCATCATAAGACTGGTATACAATAGTGATGAATTTCTCTGGGCAACAAAATTTCTCCATAATCTTCCACAAGCTTTCATGACTGATAGTATCAAAGGTCTTAGATGGATGAATGTTGTGTACACACCTCTGCTTTGCTCCTGATATTTCTCCTGGGCTTGTGAGGCAGGAAACTTCATGTTGACCATTCCCCTGCCTTTCCTGAAGCCACATGGGCTCTCAGGCAGATTACCATCTTCAAGAGGTGCTAGTCCTCCCTCAACACCCTCTACACACCCAAAGAGTAGTGGTTAATGGTTCAATGTCAACTTGGCAAGAGGTTTCCAGTAGAGTGTTCCCTATCTCTTCATCCTCTATATTTTCTGTCTCTTTCCCCTTCTTTTACTCTCATCTCATCCTCCCCATCTCTTCCTATATATTCTTATTTCTTTATCTTTTTCTCTCATAAACTGAATTCAAGTTACCTTACTGAAGTGAACATTCCAAGACACTGATCCATAAGAATGGTGCATGTGATTTCTGAATCACTATCACTTAAATCTAAGCGATTATGGAGAACATGAGGGGTACTGGAAAAGGTCAAGTGTGCTGATCATCAAAAAAGGAAGAGAATGACATTTGTAAACTACAGATTAGTCAGCGTGCTTTTGATTTCTTGCAAAATTCTAGAGCATGTCGTTAAAGAGATGGCTAGTGAGCATCTGTAAAAAGAAGTCATGATCACAGCAAATCAACCTGGCCTCAAGAAAAAGATCATGCTAGACTGATTTTATTCCCTTTTTGATAGGTTATTAAACTAGCAGACACGTGATTAAGTTGCTGTAGGTATAGCTTACCTAGATTTTAGCATAGGATTTGATTAAACATTTCATTCTACTTTTGTAGAAAAGATGGAGAAGTTTGAGTTGAATGATACGTGGATTCAGACCTGGCTAAATGGATGAATTTAAACTAGTCATCAATGGCTCCGTAGAAACTTGTTGTAGATCTCTAGTGGAGTATTCCAGAGACCTGTGCTCAGCCCTTTGCCATATAACATTTGTACAAATGACTTATATAAGGCATTGATGATATCATTTTCAAATACACCAATGATGTAAAGCTAGGAAGGATGACAGATTCAGGGCCCTAAAAGATCTTGAGAAGATTAACAGCAGACCAAGCACTAAAAGATGAAATGTAATAAGGACAAATGGAAAGTCATCTATTGGTACCAAAAATTAACATCACAAGTACAAGATTATGGGGAGCAGGGGTTGCCCAGATGTCAGTTTGTCTGAAAAAGGTCTGGGAGTTTTAGTGGACTACAAAATGTGATATAAATCAGCACAGTGATGTGGAAGCCAAACATTTTAGGGGTTTTCAGCTGCATTAAGAAAGGAAGAGGACTTATAAATAAGAGAGATGGTAGTTCTACTGTCCTATGTCCTGGTCAGACTACATTTGGAATGTTGTGTTCAGTCCTGAGCATTGCCTTCTAGAAAGGATATTGACGAGCTGGTAATTGATCAAAGAAGACCAACTTGGTTAATGAAAGGCCTTATATCCATACCTTGAGGACAGGAGTGGGGACGCTCAGCCTGGAAAGAAGGCACAGGAGGGTCACTGTCATCATGTAATGGAAAGGCTGTCATGCGGAAGACTGTATGTCTGTTTGGCCCCACAGGGAATAACCAGGGGAAATAAGTCAAGGTTTAAAGAGATAAATTTGGTTTTGATACAAGGAAAAATTTCCTAACGTTAGAGCTATCCAAACAGAGGATGAGCTACATAGGGAGGGGGTGGACTTACCCTCACTGAAGGTCTTCACGCCAGGCTTTAACTGAATGACCACGTGGTCGTATGTTTTAGTGAAGATTTCAGATCCTTTAAGGTACGGACTGGACTGGATGGCTGATGACATCACTTGCAACTCGAATTCCATGATTTTGTGATTATTCTTTCCCTCATTTCTACCTCTTCCTATCCTTGGTCTCCCTCATTTCCTTTTCCATCTTTCTTATTTTTTTCTTCCCACATCTTTCCCTTACGCATTCACTTCTCCCAGAACTTCTTCCTCCGTCTAATCTTCCCCTTGGATTCCTTTCTTTGTTGTGACAGATAGCTTGTTGACTAATGGGAGCTAAAAGGGCTGCCACTTGTCATAAGATGTATAGAACTCTCTAACTTGTGGGAATTGGTTTTTGTCCTCTCCTGACCTCTAGTAACATGGTCTCTGTGATTTCTCTTCTCTTCCCCCTTCCCCAATTGCAGATGAAGAAGGAAGGTGAATTGGACAAGGTTCTGTCATGGGCCAACATTTACCCCTGTGCACACCAACTGTGGATGGGGAATTTTCTTGGTTTCCTGAACATCTATGACCCCGACTACACCAAGGCTGTGTACAGTAGAGGAGGTGAGGGAACTTGAGACTTCCCCATGGGGTCTGTGTCTAAGGGGGAATCAGAAGGGCAAATATGGGAAGGAATGAATGGAGGTGGGGAATGGGAGGGTGAATTGGAGAGGGACCTGAAGTATTAGGATGGACAGAAGCCTCAACTGAAAGCCTTGGGAGAGGTAGTAGAGGTAATAACTGTCATTAGGGCTCAAGTTTTCTCTGGCAAAAAGAACAGTCTGTGCACTGAAAAGGGCAAAGAAAAAATGACAAATGGAAAACTGAAGATCAAGAGTCCTGGCTGCTTTTACTAAGGTTGAATCATTAGTCCAATGCAAATTCCTTGACAAGGTACTAAGAGAACTGGGATTTATAAATATTAAGCCAGTAGTAATGTTTTTTTGAGATTGAGCTTGAGATTGGGAGAAGTACTTCCAATAAGGAGACAGGGAATAGTCCTAGTTTTTTAAACCACAACAGAAATAGAATGTCATCTGCAAGTTTTAAGTCAGTGAGCTTTACTTCCATACTCGCCAAGATTACAGAATGTACTACTAAAGAGATGGTTGGTAAACATCAGGAAAAGGAAGCAACCAAGGAGCCAACATGGCCTTTTCAAGAACAGATTATGCCAGACTAATCTTGATTCCTTTTTGACAAGCTTCCTAGTCCCATACAGAGAAGATCATTCCCTTGATCTCACCATCAATCAGAAGTATTTGACCTCTAGTACAGTGCCTGGCACAGAGGACACACCAAATAACTGCCTGTGTCTGTTGACTGATTAACTCTGAAATTCTTCTTCTTGACCACATCTTATTCTTCCATCTCTCATTTTGCCTCAGTGTTCCCAAATTGATTGCAACCTCTAGTCACTCACCCGTCTCTGCTCTCACAGTCCACCACCCATGATCTGGTCTTAGCTTTCTTCCCTTTGTATCCTTGTCCCTATGCTTAAGCAGTTCAACTTTTCATTGTCTCAGATCCTTGAGGTCCCCACCTTCTGCTCATGCCTTGCTAAATCCTAACTCTGAGTTTCCTTCCCAGCCATCTTCTCCACTTTGATTTGAGTGTTGCTGTTTGGCACTGGACTCAATCACACAAATGTGCTGGTTGAGTCCATTACAAATTTATTGTATGTAATCTTAAAGGGGGCCTATGTCTGACAGCAATCCTTTTACTTTTTAGTGACTGACCAATCACACTCCCTTCTGCTACAGTTGTTCTAATACTTCTGCTCTTTTGTTAAACTTTATGCCGTTCCTGACCAACAAAAGACCTATTCTTATCTTTCAGTGAAAAAAGTGGTCATCTACCATGAGCTCCCTATTCTACCCTTCAAAACTCTTTCTCTCCTGTTCTCTCCTCCTTTGCTCCAATCTCTGCAGAAGAGGTCATCCTTCTCTTTGGCAAGCCCAATTCCTCTGCTTGTTTCCTTCATCCCATCTTTTCCTACCTCTTCCAGCAATTGTCCCCTTGACAATCCCCAGTCTTATGTTTGTTCTCTCCTTATCTCCTGGCCCCTTCCCTACTGACGGCAACATGGACCGATCTTTGCAAGGATTTTTCCTATGCTTGAAATGCTCTCCTCTTATTCTCTCTTCTTAGAACCCTTACCTTCCTTCAAGGCTCAACTAAACTGTACTTTTTATTGGAGACTTTCACTGACCCCCTGTAGTTGTCAGTACTCTTTTCCTCTTCAAATTCTCCTGACTTTCCTTATCTGTTTATATATCGTATCCCCATAGGTAAACATAAAAGGAGGGTGAGTGGCTTCACTTTGCTTTTTTAGCACCTAGGACAGTTCCTTGCCCATAATTGGTGTTTAAAGTTGCTTGCCAAATTTAATCACCATCATTTGAATCTGAGGGATGCTGTAGACAGAATTAAGCTGAATTTCACAAAAAAATTTGTAACTTTTGGGTTGAAAAATTGCTTCAGATAATAAGCTCAGCTGAAACTGTACCTGACTAATTCTTTATTGGGCAACATTTCAGCCAATGTAGCTGATAAATTTCTGAAACTTGTCCTCTCCCTCCTGCTACGGTTTCGCTCTCTCTCACCTTTCTTCCCTCAGTCTCTGTCTCTTATTACAATTCTGTTCTGGGTTAGACTCTGGTCAAATTGATAATACTTGTCCCATAATAATACAGCAGCTCTGGTTTTCATATTGTCGCATATATTGACCTAAATGTGGTCCTAATCACTGAGATTGATTGTGCTTTTCATTTGCTCTAAACTTCACAAGCTTGTTACCAACAAAAATGAGCAACAAACATCTCTGAAGTCAATCAGAGAGCGATGCTTCAATAAATGTAACTCTCATAGGTTTCTGAACAGGCTTAATTCGGCAACAAGTCAACAAGCATTTGTTTACTAGGTGCTTACTGTATTCCAGGCATAGTGCTAAGGGCTGGGGATGCAAAGAAAGGCAAGAACAGCCTTTGACCTCAAGTTGTTTACCATCTAATCCTAATCCAACTAACCTTAAAGGGACAGTGCAATAATCAAGAAAAACTTCCTAAGAATTAGAATTAGCCACCAGGGGAATGGGCTTCCTGAGGACATATGGGGGAGGTGACAGCTGCTAACCAAAGGTTCTGAAGTCAGGGCAGGATGGCCACTTGTCACAGATGCTGGAAAGGAGCTTCTTACTTGAGCATTGATTGGACTCAATGGCCACTGGAAATCCTTCCACCTCTGAGATGCTGCGTTTCTGAGCCTCTGGGCTCCTAGACCTAGACTTTGTATCCTCAGGGTAAAGACAGGATTGGTCCTATTCTCTGCCAGCCTGATCCTGCTTTGGCTTCTCAGAGTTGACTTTTCTGACTGCATCTTTTTTCCCTCCACAGATCCCAAGGCCATGGACATATATGGTTTTTTCTTACCATGGATTGGTGAGTGGGATTCCTCTGCCTCCCCTAACTCTCTCACCCATCTTGGGTAGGCTAGGGAAATAATAAGCACAGGTCTGTATAGTGGGGTGCTTGGGTTTGGGGAATGAAGCAGAATTATCCAACCCTTTCTTCCTCTCCCTCCCCATCACACAGTCTTTCAGTCCTCACCTCATCCCTAGTCCTAGTCCTGTGCCAAATCCTGGGCTTGACTGGACAGAGACTGGGCTCTTGCTTTCCAGGAGCTCCTAGTCTACCTGAGAAGATAAATCACAAATATGCCATCTTCCTAAAATGGAGCAAAAGCCTTAAATGGGAACTCAGGAAAACTGGGTCCTGGCTCTGACTCTGCCTCTACACTATGATGTGATCTTAGGCAAGACTCATCCTCTCTCTGGACATCTTTCCTCCTCTACAATAGAGGAATAATAATATATCCTCTGGTCTTTATAGGGTGACTATGAAGAGAGTACCCTTATGACCTCTTGAAGAATGATAGCTATCTGAAACATTATCAGTGCAGTCTCTCAAAAGATTATATCAGGCTGCAGCCTATCCTGGGGCCTGGCTCTCCTCTGCTTTGTATTTCACCTCTGTTCATTTCTGTGACACTCTATCTCTCCCTTCTTGGGACCTTCCTATGACTCTCCTCCCTTTCACAGACCCAATTACCATCTTTTCTCACCTTTCCACACATTGCAATGGCTTCTAACCCTTCCATTCCTGTTATTTTCTCCAAGATTACCAATGATGTCTTCTCAAATATTATATCCAGTTGCCTTTTTTCAATCCTCACCCTTCTAGATTTCTCTGCAGCTTTCATGACTGTTGATCATTCCTACCTTCCGGATAGTCTTTCTTCCTTTTTCATCCATGACAATACTTTTTCCTTGTGCTTCTGATCATTCTCTGACTACTTCTCAGTCTCTTTTCCTGAATTACCATGCAGCAGAGTAACCTGTTTCTTCAACAAGCATTCAACAAATAGTTGTTGAATTGGATTGATTTTGTGGTTGGATCAGCTCTCCAGTTTGAGATTCTATGTTTGTTTTTTTGGAGGGGGAGGGAAATTGGGGTTAAGTGACTTGCCCAAGGTCACACAGCTAGTAAGTGTGTCAAGTGTCTGAGGCCAGATTTGAACTCAGGTCCTCCTGACTCCAGGCCAGTGCTCTACTCACTGAGTCACCTAGCTGCCCCCAGTTTGAGATTCTAAAGCAGATTTAAACATTCAATCAATCAGCAATCCTTTATTAAGCATTTATTACAGAGGTAAATATGAAGCAATCACTACCCTGGGGAGCTTACATTCTTGGGGGTGCAGGGAGCAACATGTACAAGGCAAGTAAGTACAAATTGTAGTTTCCAGTGGTGGTCGAAGTCCTTAGCAGCTGGCAGTGGGTGGATATGTGGATGGGTGGCAGGGATCTTTGCAGTCTTCTCTTTCACTCACTCTACATGCATTCTGGCCAAATTTCTTCCAGCATTTCTCTATACAAACCATTCCACAGTCAATCCTCAACTTTGGCAGGACTTAGCATCCTAGAAAATGGCACAAAAGTAAAAAATGCAAATGTTGCTACATTGAACTTATGAGAAATAAGGGGTTAGGTACCTTTGCAAGCGAAAACTGTAATCTTTCATTAGTGATTGCTGAAGGTTTGCTTTTCTGCCTTCAGTTCTCTAGAACAAAATGTCAGTGATGATAACAGGCACTTTCTGGAGCAGATTCATGAACACTTTCAAGAATGCTTTCCTCCCTTTTGTGGATATAACAAATGGTTGATTCATTAACACCAAACTTGGGGCTGACAGCATCTGCAGATACTGTAGCATGAAGTTTCTGTAACCTTCATTTTTGTCAATGAGCCACTTCACTGACTTTGCCCACTTGGGCTTAGATCGGACAGGACTTGCACAATGCTTTGGGGGCAGGATTGCAACACAAAACTTGAGTTTTAAAGTCAAACAATGAAAATATACAACGAATGCTTGAGGTGAACAATCCCAGAGATTTGCCTAGTAGTTTACCAGCTGCTCCACCCACTTGCATGCATCACACCTCCCAGTTTTTCTCTACTGAGCATAGCTGTGAATGTATGTGGCTGTCAACACAAAAGTGAAAACAAAGTTATTAACAAAATCATGTGAATGCTTGAAACCATGAAAGTTAAACCCTGAATGCTGAAGTTTGACTGTGGCTCTGTGCCTTTGCACAAGCTGGACCCAATGCCTGGAAGGCTTTTACTCCTCACCTCCAGCTCTTGGAATCTTCAGCCTCCTTCATGACTCACACCTTCCACGGGAAGTCTTTTCTGATCCTTCCAGGGGTTCTTCTTCTCCTCCCATTACCTTGCATTTACTTTTCCTGGGGTACTCACAGTCTGTTAGATTATAAACTCCATGAGGGCAGGAACTGTCTTTAGCCTGTTTTTGTATCCCCAGTGCTTAGCACACTGCCTGATACATAATAGGTGTTCAATAAATGTTTCTTGACTGATTGCTGATTCCCCCAGGAGAATGTGAATTCCTCATGTGGGGCCTTGGAGGGGTGACTGTGGAGAGAACATAAGGATTTTTGTTCTTCTATCTCTATAGTGCTATGTGTTCTAACCTTCCTCTCAGCTCTAGCATTCTCTATTCAATGGTCTAAAGTCCCTTCATGTTTGAACATTCTGTGTTAGGCAGCTCAAGGTGATTCCCAGCACCGCCACTGTGTCATTCTTTTTGTATGTTTTCTTAAGTAGGTTAAACCTCCCCAATGAAGTCTTATTCCATGACTAAGGTCTTCAGAATACCCTTTCAACTTCAATTTTATTTAGGACTACTGTGTGCTCTCAGAAGGGAGAATGTGCTTATTGTTCCTGTCAAAGTTTCCATGTGTCTGCATCCTGGACAGGAAGTGAGCATCCTGATGATATTTTCTGCTCTCTCATGTCTTCTCCCTCCTAATCCCAGGGAAGGGGCTACTGGTCTCTGATGGTCCCAAGTGGTTTCAGCACCGGAAACTGCTCACCCTTGCCTTTCATTCAGAGGTCCTGAAGCCATATGTGGACCTGTTTGTGGAGTGTACCAAAGCTATGCTGGTGAGAAGCTCCTTGAGCCCTCGCTCTACTCCTTGCCCCTTCCCTTGGGGATAAAAGTAAGGAGGGGACTAGTTTGGGGCAGGGGAGCTTAGGTTGAGCCTGTAGTGCTGCACTGGACAGAATGTCCTTTGGAATAGATGAGGAAAGGAAACTAGATGTTTGGGGAAGGGGTGCAGGGAGGGGTGAGCCCTGGGGACAAGCCCTGTGGGTCTATGGGGCTTGGGGCTGGGAGAGGTGTCTGATTTCCTGTCTTTTTCAGGACAAATGGGACAAGAAGATTCAGAAGGACAAGTGTGTGAACATCTTCCCAGATGTGGGTCACTTGGCTCTCTACAGTCTGATTACATGTATCTTTGGAAGGAGCAATAGAGGCCAGACACAGAGGTTAGGGAATGGGCCCTGACTGTCCTGGGGGAGTTGTCTTTACCTGGGCCCTAGGGAGCAAGCCACTGGTCTGAGAGGAGACACAGCCCTTTCCTGGAGAGCCCCTTGTTTGGTGAGGAGAAATACAAACACCACAGGGAAACATCACTGGGGTCTTGATGCTAAGGGTCCTGATGAAAGATATGGGACTTTGAGTGACCCCCTTTCTCTTCCCCCCCAGTACAGAGCTTAGTCTTGGAAGGTGGCTAGGACAAGGGGGAAGGGGAATGACTACTCAAAATGCCATAACACACCCCCTCTTCACTCCTCCCCCTCCTCATTGTTTCAATTCTTTCCTCTTGGCCCCTGCAGTGACATCACCTACTATGAGGCCATAGAGGAACTCACCTTGTTGATGCAAGAGCGAATGGCATCCTTCCAGTATCACAATGACTTCTTCTACTATTGGTTCACGACTCATGGCCAAAAGTTCCTTCGGGCCTGCAAGGTTGCTCATGACCATACTGGTGTGTCTCCAGCCTAGGGCTGCCCCTCTTTTATCCATCTTCCTCTCTATCTCTTTCCATTTCTCCCTTCCTTCCTTCCTTCCTTCTTCCTTCCTTCCTTCCTTCCTTCCTTCTTCCCTACCTCCCTCCTTCTCTCTCTTCCTTCCTTCCTTTTTTCCTTCCTTCCTTTTTTCCTTCCTTCATTTTTTCTTTACTTCCTTCTTTCCTTCCTCTTCCTCATAGGCTCAACTCCCAAGTCAACCTACTTTGTAGTCCCAAGGGTTATTCCTCATTACCCCCCATAAAGTGCAGCCTTTTTGTGACCTTCCATCCTCTGTCCCTTCACTAACCAAATCATACCAAATGATTCTTCCCTTTGAGGCAGGAGGGGGAGTACTTCACAGGATCACAGAATCTCTGAGTTGGAGGAGATGTCAGCAAGTATGTAGTACAACCTCTATCTGAGGAGGAAAGCTTACTACAACATTTCCAAGAAAAGGTTATCTAACCCCTGTTTGAAGAAGTCAAAAAATAGGGAATGCATCAGTATTACAGGTATCCCAGTTCCACTTTTGGACAGCTCCAATTTTCAGGAAGTTTTTCCTTATATCAAGGACAAATCTGCCTCTGCAATTTCCACTGGTTGGTCCTGGCTCCACTTTCAGGGGCTGAGAAGAATAAGCCTAATCTCCTTCCTCTCTGATAGCCATGCAGATGTTGAACACATGGCCAGCCCTCCTAGAAATCTTCCTTTCTCCGGGCCAAACATCTTTACTCCCTTCAATTAATCCTCATATCTCATGGTCTCAAGGTCTTTCATTAGTCCAGTCCTCCTCTTCTCAATGCTCTCTTGCTTCTCAATGTCCTTTCTAACATATGGTGCCCAGAACTGAACACAGTCCTGCAGGTGAGATCAGAAAAGGCCAGCAGATAACCTGACCATCAGCTGCATCATTAGGACCTTGATGCCTTTCTTGAACAAACTGAGATCACATTAGCTTTTCATTGGCTGCCCTGTTATAGTCTCAACTCTTGTTGTCTTTGTAGCTCCCTCTGATACTCAGATCTTTTTTCAGATGAACAGGATTCTCTCACTCATTTTGTAATGTGAAGTTGATTTTTTGAACCAGAGCATTAAACTTTACATTTATCTATCCATATAAAATTTCACTGTATATTTGGCTTATTTTCATACCCTTGGGAGATACTTTTGGTTTTTGTCTCTATGGCTAAATGTTGTTAAGCTATCTTTCTTAGCTTTGCGATGTCTTTATGTTTTATAACCAAATTATTTAGCTCTTTATTCAAGTAACTGATAAAACTATCAAAAAGTACATAGTTGACTGGAGAATGGATTTCTAGAGTAGTCTGTCTGAGATCTCTATCAAGGTTGATACTGAGGCATTAATAATGACTACCCTTTGGGTTCAGTCAAACTGAGCTATCTAGTTTTGCTAGCATCAAGTCCATTTTGCCCACTAGAAAAGTATGACAGACTTTTCCACATGGTTTATTAAAATTTAGGTCCACCATATCTGTAGCATTCCCTGAATAAAACAGCCTAGTAATACTGTCAAATAAGGAAATGAGGCTACCCTGACATAACCTATCCTTCATGACCTAATGTAGTTTTTTTGTCATTACCACTTCTTTGTCAAAAATTAAATATTTTAAGTATAACTTTCATTTTTCATTACTAGACATTTTCCAATAGTTTTGATTACTAGGTCTTTTCTAGTAATATATGCAGTTTCTAGCTGTAATCCTTCCTCCCATCTTTACTCTTCACCATCTAGAATTCAACCCTGACATATGACAAGAAGTTCACTTAAATAAAAGATGTCTGCATGTGACAGTATATGCAACCATATTTCCTTATGGTCCTTGACCGTTCTACCAAGGGAAACAACATATGGATCATTACTTGTTCTCAGGAACAGGTAATGATTTTTGTTGACACTTCCTTAGAGTTTGGCTTCCTTTTTATGATATCTCCATTTTCATTGGTGAAGTCACTGTGCATATCATGCATCTCTTTCCACTTATTTCACTATGGATCTCTTCATACAAATCTTCCCATGTTTCTTTGGTTTTCTCAGATCTATCGTTTCTTGCTGAATGAGGACATTTCATTATATTCACAGGCCACCTTTTCTAGCCATACTCTAAATGATGGACACTCATTTTTTCCAGTTTTTTGCTGTTATGGCCATTTACTTTTCTACTTATGAAGTTCTTTAACCAATTAAGGGCCCTTTTCCTCTTGCTCAGTGGCTCCAAGAATTAGAAATCCTGATAGGAAGGCTCCTCTAGTTAACTAGAGTAAGGGTTGGAGATTGCTCCCAGTGGAGCTCTCAGCAGTGGTGAATTTTGAGTAATTCATTGGAGTGAGGGCTTGGCTGAGGCATCTATAGCCCTAAGACAGTGTATTTGGGGGAAAGAGCCCTGGGTGGGCTGTTCGGGGACCTGGCTCTTCCACTCATTGCATTTGATTCCATGACCTTGACTCAACCATTCCCCTCCCTAGGATTTAATTTCCATTCTGTAGCTTAGGTGCTTGAACAAATGACTTCTCCTGCCCTTTCTAGCACTAACACTCTGATTTCTTTGCACAGACAAGGTGATTAGGGCCAGAAGGGCTGCCCTGAAGGAAGAGGATGTGCAGGAGAAGATTCAAGGGAAAAAACGCCTGGATTTCCTGGACATTCTTCTTAAGGCTGGGGTGAGCCTGAGGGGCTTTGAAGGGATGGGTTAATCTGCAGTTCAATTAGGGAAAAAGCCAAAGTGGGTCTTTAGGGCCCCCCTTGATCCAAGGAATGTCTGTCGCTATTGTTCCTTCATCCTTCCTGGTGCATTTGCTCATTCATCAAATAGGAGGAGAGATCAGTGCAGAATGGACTGTCTACCCAAGGCTTCCTGGAGGAGCTGGGGAAGGGCGGATAACTTGAACTTGACTTTGCTTGGTACAGAGGATCCAGACAGGCAGAGTGAAATTGGATCCAATATGATGTAGTAGAAAGGGTACTCGATTTGGCATCAAATGCCCTTGGTTCAAATCCTGGTTCTGACACTTATCACCTGGGTGGCATTGGCCAAGTCACTTCCCCAGTGTGAGCTTCACTTTCTTCCTCTGTAAAATGAGATTTGGCTCAAAAGTCTCTAAGGCCCCTTTCAGTTCTAAATCTTACGCATAAGAAGGCAATTCCGGTAGAAGGATGGTTTTTGCTCCAGCCCCACCAAAAAAGAAGACCCCATTTCCCTCCAATTCAGGTCCTTTTTCTCCTATTTAGTAACTCTTCTGTAGGGGAAGTTCTCCCTGAAGTCTACTTCGAATCCTTCGTATTGTGTCATTCACCCATTCTTGTCACCTCTATTTCTTCTTGAAGGATGAGAACAGCAATAAGTTGTCAGATGCAGACCTGAGGTCTGAGGTGGACACATTCATGTTTGCGGGTCATGACACCACCACCAGCGGCATCTCCTGGTTCCTGTACTGCATGGCCCTCCACCCAGAGCACCAGCAGCGGTGCCGGGAAGAGGTCCAGGAAATCTTAGGAAATCGTGACACCATCCAATGGTAAGCCCTGGGCCTGCAACGTGTCAGAACTGGCTGAGAAGTGTGCCATGGGATGCAGGGACCCCGTCAGGACCTGGCTGCTCCCTCTGACTCTTCCACTTACTAAGGTTGTGGCCATGCCAAGTCTCTTTCCTCTTCTGGGCTTCAGTTTCCTCATCTGTAAAATAAGGGGTTTGGACTACTCAGTCTCTAAGGAATCTTGAAGGGCTAAATCTCACATCCAATGACTATTCCTATGGTTGACTCCACAGTCTTAGTTGCCCTTGATCTGTTCCATTGGCAGAGTTTGGGGAGCTCATCCTTATGGGACAAGTCATCCTCCCAAATTTTCCCATGCCCCTCCTTACCCCACACGGGGCTTTTGGCCAGTTCTAGCCCTGTGCTTGAGGTCTCCTTGCAGTGAGACTGCAGCTTCCCGAGGAAGCATCTCATCTACTTGAGTCTAACCCAGTCTCTAGATTCCAAGGCTTGGGCGTTTCATTATTTTCTCAATCTTGCTAGTCTCTGAACCCTTCCTCGACTATTTGACAAAGTCTCTCACATCGTGCTTCCCAGAGTCACAGAATTTGAGTTCAAAGAGACCCCAGCTGTCATTCAGTCCAAACTGAGCATGAAAGGAACCTCCACTTTAATGTATTCAACTATGTGATTGTGTCTTTGCTTGGAGACTTCCAGTTGATGGGGAGCCCACTAGCCCTGGGGACAGCACCCTTCTTTGGCACAAACCATTGTTAGAGAGTTCTTTCTGACATCATAAACCTTTTCAACTTGTCTCTCTACTTCTCCTTCTGACCTCTGAGGACAAGCAGGACCAGTCTCATGCCTTCTCCACAGGGCAGCTCTGCAAACACTTGAAGACAATTGGGTTCCTCCTGAGTCTTCTCTTCTCCAGCTTGACCATGCCCACTTCCTTCAACTGCTCTGTCCCTGATGGGGACTCAAAGCCCTTCCCCATCCTGGTGGCCCCCCTCTGGACACTCCATCCTATCGGTGTCCTTCTTATATCATGGCACCTGGAAATCAACACAATATACTGGAAGCTATGCTAGCTCCTACAGTGCTTTAAGGTTTGCAAAACATTTTTCGTATATTAAATTACTATGATGTCACAATCCCTGTGAGGTCAATTCTGTTAGTACCAGCCCCATTGTGTTGATGAGGAAACTCAGATACAGAGAGGCTGAGTGACTGCTCAGGATCATACAGAGAGATAATATCTGAGGGAGAATTTGAACTCAGGTCTTCTTGACACCAAGTCCAATGACCTAACCACCACACTGCTTAGTTTAATCTGCCTCTCTTAATGTAGCCCAAGAACACATTGGCTATGTGGGCTGCTGCATCATCCTGACGACACATACTGAGCTCGTCACCCACTAAAACCCCCAGGTCTTTTTCACATAATTTCTTAACTATGTTGACCTGATCTTGTATTTATATTTTTTTTTTTACCGAATTATGACTTTATTTTGTTTCTCAAATTTCAGCTTATTATATTCAGTCCAATGTTCCGGCTTGTCAAAATCCCATTGGATCCTACTATCCATAGTGTTGGTTGCCCCTTTCAACCTTAAGCCATCTGCAAATTTGGTGATGACACATCTGTGCCTTTGTCCAAATCATTGCTATACACATTAAATAACCAAGGACCAAGCACAGATTACCTGTTGTATCCCACTGGGAACCTCCTGCCGTATTGAACCACTACTGTTTTGAGTCCTGCCATCCAAACTGTTCTGAATTCAGCTAATTGTATTATCATCTAGTCCACATCTTTCTATCTTCTCTACCAGACTAACAAGAGATAACATTATCAAAAACTTGACTGAAAACTAGGTAAATTGTATCCAGACTATTCCCCTCAACTACCAGCTTAGTAATCCTGTCCAAAAAAGAGATGATGTGAGCCTAGCATGACCTGTGCTTGACAAAGTGAGGCAGGCTCTTGGGATCACTGCTTCCTTTTGTAGATGTTGGCCAACCCCCAACATCTTCCTAAAGATTGGTGTAGAGGTTATCTCAAGAATTCAGGAGAAGCACATTGACTTATAGTGTGCAGAATCTGTTCTCTTTTTCACTCCACCCCATTAAAAATCTGGACTTTTGTCCCTCTCTCTTGTAGTACCTTCCCTGTGTTCCATGACCTTTCAAAGATTTTGCACAATCCCGTGCCCCAGATTCTGCCAAAGAGCATCTTTGAGCTGACCTGGGCTGTTTCTTCAATGACAGGACCATGCTCTAAGCCTCTTCAGCTTGGGAGAACAGGCCAAGGCTTTTTGTGTTCTGCTGGCCAGACCTTAGAGCATTCTGGGTGTCACCCTCACCTCCCTCACCACGCCAAGTGAAGGCCTCAGTGGAGGACCCTAGTGTGGATTCATTCACAGGGCACTCTATGGCTTACAAGACCATTGACAAAGGTCAAAGAATTACAGAATTGAGACTCTCAGATCTAGGATAGAACTCAGGGGCACATAATAAGGGTCCCAATTCTACCACATCCCTGACAAATGCCCATCCAGCCACTGCCAGAAGACCTCCAAGGAGGGAAGACTCCCCACCTCCCAAGTCAGTAGCCCAATTCACTTTTCTCGGCTCTAGTTGGTGCACAGCTAAGAAGAATGAATTCAAAATTTCTACCCAGGTCTTTGAATTCCAAACCAAGCTTTCTTTCCACTCCTGTTCCCTGCTGGAAGGCCTGGGCCATTTCCTTCTCTGTATCCTCAGGTGTTAGTCAAGGGTTCTGCATACAGCAGATAATAGATTCATGTTTGTTCAGCTGAATTGAGCAATGCCCTGTTCACTATCTCCATGTGTCTTTCTTTTCTGAGCCCCCTTGGGCCTAGCTCTATGCTGACCACTGAGGGAGTGATCAGAGGCACTCAGGGATCTCTCATTCTGATGGGAAGAAGGAGGAAATGTCAAGGGGATATTTGTGAGATCAGAGGCTAAACCAAGAGCCACAGGCTTTGTGTGCCTGTGAGGCTCAGATGACACCTGCTGGGGCACTCAGGAAGAGCTTACCCCAAGAGAGGAACATGCAGGACCTTAAAGGAAGGGTAGGAAGAGGCAAGGAGGAGGAGGGAGGGCATTCTAGGTGGGGGTAATCTGGGCAAAGGTATGCAGGAAAGCATCTTGAGCAAGAGGTAGGGAGGAACAGCAGACAGACCCAGAAGCAGGACTGGACACTTGGGCAAGTCTACCACTAGGAATAATGTGGGGGTGGTATTCCAGACCCCCTCCCCTTTTCTCCTCTAGTTAGTTGGAAGGTGGATCTGGGGTGTCAGGGGAATCCAAGTGGCATGACTGTGGGGCTGCTGTACCTGCTCCACACTGACTGAATGTTCTGGCCTGCTGTTCTCCCTCCACACAGGGAAGACCTGGGGAAAATGACTTACCTTACCATGTGTATCAAGGAGAGTTTCCGCCTATATCCTCCAGTGCCCCAGGTTTACCGGCAGCTCAACAAGCCTGTTACCTTCATGGATGGGAAGTCGCTACCTGAAGGTAGGATAAGGGTGTCCCTTGAGCCTGGGTGTGGCAGGTGGGAGGCGTGGGTCAAGTCCTGACTACTCAGACTTCCTTGAGTGTTTGGCCAGGACCTTTCTCCAAGATGTCCTGCATAGAGAAATCTCATTTATCTAAACTCTCAGCCACAAGCTTTTCTAACCTAGGGCAGGCCTAGTTCTCAGGAACGGCAGGAAATGCACTCAGCAATGATGCTTTAGTCCTTGTCTTGGCCATAAAGGCAGGGTTCTCCCTTCCAGGGATGAGCTAAGTGATTTATGTGCAGTATCTATACCATAATCATCACACACCAACTCACCCAACTGGACACTAGGGAGGGAGATTCCAGCATTTTGGAGGAAGGAGTTGGACATCTGGGGGGCACCTCATCTGGGAAAGTTGGTGTGTTGCATGAGATAATAACTGCCTTCACCTACAACAGCAGTTCTGAACCTGGGTCTGTGAACATTTTTTTGTTAACTAAAAAAATTCAAAAACAATTTTTCAATATAATTGGGTTCCTCTGTAATCTCATGTATGTTATTTTCTGCATTTAAAAACATTATTCTGAGGAGGGATCTACAGGCTTCCTTAGTCTGCCTGGTGGGTCCATGACACACAAACAGGGTATGAACAGCCCACCTTTTAGATAGACTTTTAGTTAGATATTTGTGGCCTGTCTGCATCAGTGGAAAAGCTGACCCCACCAGGAGTTCCCCTTACCAATGAAATTATAAGACTGTTTTCTTGGAGCATCCCTCTCCCTGTCCCACAGGCAGCCTGGTCTCTCTCCACATCTATGCGCTGCACAGGAACCCAACAGTCTGGGACAAGCCTGAGGTATCTCCAATCATCACATTTGAAGAACAGCAGAAGGGGCCAGAGGACAGCATTCACAGAGGGGGAGGGGGAGGGGAAGGGGAAGGCTCATGACTGTTGGGAATAGGGGATGACCTGCCCTAAGTCAACTCAGGAGGCCAGGCTGAGGAGCTCGGGAGGGGGAGGATCTGGGGACTCCTCCTGCTAGGAAAGAGCCCATTAGCTTTCCCTGTGACCTACTTTTCTTTCTGCCTTCACTGTCTCTGCCTGTATCCCACCAGTCACTTCCCTTCCCATGCCCCTAACCTTGAAGGTATCTTTGACCCATACCCCTCCCTCCTGCCCCCATCCAATCAGTTCCCAGGAGTCTATTCATTCTCCCTCTGTGCAGATAGATGGATTCCATTTCTTGAACCCATTTCCCTTTCTCTATTTCCATAGCCTTGTGCAGACTTCTGTGACAATCTTGCCTGCCCTCATTTCCCCTTACAATCCATCCATTGGAGGAGTAAGGGAAGGATAGTCTTACTTCTTTGTAAACTGAGTCATTCTTCTTATCATAAAACTTTAGTAGTTCCTGCTCCCCCCATGTGAGGTTCAGATGCTTCTGCTGGACCTCTTCCAATCACCCCATTCCCCTTCCTTGACACCATGTTGGCTCTCCAGGCTTATGTGAGATTACTCTTATATGTATATTCTGTGTTCTAGACATCAACTTCCATACTACCATTATGTCCCAATGCCCTGCGTCCCCCTGCCTCTGTGCCTCAGATCCAACTTCACCTTGCATCTGGAATATATTCCATTTCTAGAATCACAGAGTCTTAGGCTCCAAAGTTACATGAGACATCAGGGGTCCCTGGTCCAGCCCATTGTCCAGGTTCCTCCACCTAACAAGTGTTAGAGGAAGGATTTGAACCCAGGTCTTCCTTCCTTTTGTTTCAGGTTTTTGATCCCCAGCGCTTCTCTCCAGAGAATTCCTCTACTCGTCACCCCTATGCATTCATTCCCTTCTCAGCTGGGCCCAGGTAGGTGCTGTCTCCCAGCATCTGGGTGGGGTGGGGTAAGGGACATCAATGCTGCAACTGCAGCCTCTCAAATATATCTGCCTGCCTACTCTACCAGGGCAGACCTGGGAGAAAACTGCCTCCTCAGCCAACTCTACAACTCCCACACAGATGGGGCTGGGAGTAGGGATGGCTTCCTAGGCGCCTTGGAAGAAAGTGAGCTTGGCTGGCTGAATGGACAAGAGGTGTTCTGACCTCAGGGTGTTGATTTTTCTCTCTACTTGGAGACACATATATCTATATATGCAAGAAATAACTTCTGCTAGTCTAGTTGAGGGTAGAGATAAAGAAAAGGTTGGATCTTGCCTCTATTTGAGAGGCAGCTAATAATGCTGGCTATAAAGTCAGGAAAACCTGAGTTTAATTTCTGCCTTTGATGGCTGCTACAGCTACAACCTGCTTGTCCTGCTCCTATGCCAGGCTCTAGGAGCCTGAACTTGTTCTGTCTCCAGCCATGGAGCAATCCTGGCAGCAATGCTGATTTTGTGTTTGTCTCCCTCTCTGACTGCAGGAACTGCATTGGGCAGCAGTTTGCCATGATGGAGACTAAAGTGGTCACAGCCCTCTGCCTCCTTCACTTTGAGTTTTCTCTGGAGCCCTCCAGGATGCCCAGCAAACGGCTTCAGCTTGCCCTAGGCTCTAAGAATGGCATCCACCTTAACTTGAAGAAGCTGATCTAGGAGGGAGCAGAGCCTGGAGCTCTGTCTTGTGAATGGTGGGGGATGGGGGTGGGACATCGGTGGTGGTGCTGAAGTGAAATTGCTGATGCAGACTGAACATGGCCCTGGCCTCCTGGGAGCTTAGAATCCAGTACAGGAATGAAGATAGACACAGGCCCTAGGGTGTTGATTTTTCTCTCTACTTGGACACACACATAGAGTTTTATATGCAAGAAATACCTTGTACTAGTACAGGAACATCTCTTATGCGACCATATTGTTTCAGTTTGGAAGACCTCTTTGTGGTTTGTAGTTCAAACTCTTCATATTACAGGGGAGGAAACTGAGGGTCTGAGTTACCCTGGTTTCCTTCAAAGCCTGGTTCAGTGGCCACTCCTACAGGAAGCCCATAGGACATTTTGTATTTCCCAGTAGAATGGAAGCTCTTTGAGGGCAGGGCCTGATCCAGTTTTGTCTTCGTACTTCCAGTACCTAGCACAGTGCCTGGAATGGAAGAGAATCCCGGCAAATACTTTTGTAATAAATTGGGTAAAGAACATTGTGGACAAAGGCAGAGAGGCTGGAGAGCTCTGGGTGTTTGCAGGGTGCAGAGAGTTCAATCTGGCTGGAGCTTGGAGAACATGGTCTGTGTATGTGAGGGTGATGTTGGGAGGAGGAATAATGGTAATAAAATAGCTAAATTTATATGTCACTTTAACCTTTACAAAGTGTTTGTGTTGTATTATCTCAGGTCTTACTAACTCCTTGGGACAGTTAGGTGGTGCAGTGGATAGAGGGCTGGGCCTGAAGTCAGGAAGACCTGAGGTCAAATTCAGCCTCAGATATTTAATAGTTGTATGACCTTGGAAAAATTGCTTAATCCTGTTTGCCTCTGTTTCCTCATCTGTAAAATGAGCTGGAGAAGGAAAGGACAAATTTCAGTATCTTTGCCAAGAAAACCCCATGTGGGGTCACAAAGAGTTGAACAGGACTGAAAAAGGACTAAACAACAGACAACTTTCTAACTCCAAGTCTGTAATGGCAGGCTGGTATCAAATTTTGGAAGATCTAGAATATCAGGAAAAGAAGTTTGAACTTTGTACAAAGGGTAATACAAAGCCACTGAAGATCCTTGAGCAGAAGACCCTGCTTTTTCCCCAAACTGTGCATTAGAAAGATGAGATCTGTGAAGAGTGGATGGGGGAGGGGAGGGGCTTGTTAGGAGGCCCTGACCAGTGATGGTAAGGATTGGGCTCTGGTGGTGGCCATGGGGATTGAGAGGACAGGGTCAGTGTGAAGGATGTGGAGATAGAATTGATGGGACTTGGTAAGTTAGTGGATATAAGAGACAGGAGAATGGGAGACTCCTCCAGGTTTGACCATGGGAGGATGGGTGCCCAGTGAAATCAGAAAGTTGGCAAGAACAGGTTTCAGGGGAAAAGGAAGAGCTTGGTTTGGGCAAGTTGGGCTTATGGGCTGGCCAAGTGGAAAGGGAACAGAAGCCAAGAGGAATTCCCACAGTGAGGGGCTGGGGAAAGGGAAAGGAGCCAGGATCAGAAAGATAGGAGAGATCAGATAAGTGGGGTGTCTCTGAAACTAAGGAAGGATATGAACTAAAGGAAGTGCCAAGAGGCACAGTGGCTAAATTGTTGGACATGGAGTCAGGAAGACATCGCTTCAAATCCTGCCCCAGACACTTTACCTGCTGACCTGGGGCAAGTCATTTCCAAGTTCTGAGTTTCAATGTCGACTAAGAATTAATAATAACAGTAACAACAGCAACAAGAACCCTAATGGGGCTCAAGACGCTGAAGGTCAGATGACACAATGCATTGAAGGGAATGGAGGAGGCAGGAGAGGGGGATGATGTTTTTCAGGTAATTGTTATTAGCTACTCCCCTTTCTTCTCCCCACCGTCCTCAGCAGAAGACCTAGTATCATAGTTTATTGAGGAAACAGACATTTGCTAATGAACTCCCTCTTCTTCCCTCCTCTAAATCTTGAGACCTCTTGACACCATCCCATGATCTCATCTCCTTTGTTCTGGTCTCTGATGAAGAGATGCACCCCTCTCTCATTTCCTTGATTCTATTCCTCTCTTATAGCCTCTGGGAGATGGCTCCTATAGTCCTTCTCTTTTTTAACCCTCAGTCTCTCCAAATCCTCTGGCTCCCTGCCTACTGCCTATAAACGTATCCACTTCCCTTGTCCCTTCTTAAAGAAACTCCTCACTCCTATCATTCCTTAAAGCTGTGATCCTACATCTGTCCTTCCTTTCACAACAAACTGTCTGGCTCCATTTCTGTTCTCATTAAATTCTCCATCTCCTGCGGTCTGGTTTCTGACCTCTTTACTCAATTCAAACTGCCCTCTTCAGATACCAATGATCTCTTAACTGCCAAAACTAACAGACTTTCTGAATCTTTCTCCTTTCTGGCTTCTCTGCAACATTTGACAGTATGAACCAATGTTTGAACAATCTGGCTAGCAGCTTCTGTGGGGGTATAAGATTCACCAGAAGCCAGCACCCAGAAAGCTGCCAACAGCACAGGTTCTTCTGATCTGCTTAATTAAGGAAAGCAAGGTGAAGGGGTTGACAAGCTTACTTTTAATTCAACGTTCAAATGTCATTCAGTTAGTTCAGGGGAAAAAGCCAGCACCCTGAACTTCAAAACAAAATGCAAACAAATTACAAACATCAACAGACTTTGTCTGATTCAAATCCCAACACATAGTTACCAGAGTTCAACAAAGTCTCAGCATCCGGGTTTACAAGCTGGAGGGCTCCTTAGCTACAGCTGCCTGGAGTCTCCTCATCAACACCATCTCCAGAGCCCCACACAAATGGCTCTGTCCTCCCTTCCTATAGGGCTTCAGACATCAAACATCATCTGAACCACCAGAGCTCAGGCTCTGGTGATTGGTTCTTGAGTTGGCCCCTCCCCTTAGGACCCTGGGAAGTTCACATCCACATGGATTAGGTTAACACCTAAGGGGTTTGGGCCTGGGGCTTAGCACCTAGCAAAGCTCACTGAGATAAATTGAGTCACTCAAATAAAACAAAGGCCATTCTGGTTACATCCAATCTCTCCTTTGGAGACTCTCGTCTGCCTGGATCTTGGCAAAATTGTGCATTCTCTGTCTCTCTCTCTCTCTCTCTCTCTCTCTCTCTCTCCTTTCTTTTACCTACCTAGCTGCTCTTTCTCATTCCCTTTTGCTGGATTATCACTCATCTTCTCTCTCTAAATTCTTGTTCTCTCAGTCATGGAGGACACGAATTTTAGAAATATGGGTTAACCTTCCTGTCTTAAAGGTCAGTTTCTTCCCCCATGTTACATTCTGTAGCCACTGTCCCCAAAGCTTCCTTCTTACCCAATAGAGCTCCTCAGTTGCCTCTACAACGTCTTTGCCCTCTGACTTTTCCTCTCCACTCATTCACCAATTCAGGCCCCAGTCAATCATGAATATGGCAGTAGCCTCTAGTTTGGTCTCCTCTCAATTCTCTTCTGTCCTCAGTCCAGTTCTCCACACTACTGCCAACAATGATTTTCCAAAGGCGTAGATCTGTCCATATCACTCCATTTCTCAAACTCTAGTAGCTCCATATGACATCCAGGATCAAAGTTAAGAAATATGTTCATGTTTAACACACTTCCCATGCTGGCCTCAGCCTGCCTTTCCCAATGGATTGTGCATCAAGCTCTGGCTCACGTACAACACCCTCAGTCCCTGGAGGGTTCTCTGACACAGGATGCCTATGAAATGGTTTATCCGGTTCACCCTCAAAAGAAAGCACCAAACTTCTCTCTCCCTCATGGCTTGGCCCTGACAGCCCTTGTTAGCAGCACCCCCAGGCCTAATGGCGCTGGAGTTCCTGGGCTGTCTGTGCTGAAAAAGAAGGCAGCAGCTACTCGGGCTGGCCACAGCTGACTTATTGTTCTGCCCTGCCCTGCTCAATCAGGGCTATGTGTTGGAGAGCATTTAACCTCCAGAGGCACCTAGGCAAGTAGATCTAAGATGGGGGAGGAGAGAATCTGCCTGTCAATCCAGGCCCTGCTTACCTGTGAGCTTTAGGTGAAGACCAGCACCTCCACTGCTGGGGTATTTTGTTTTGTAGGAACATGAACTGGGACTTGGGGTGATTTTTGCATGTATGTATAGGCAGATGTTGAGCTGTTTTATTCAATCTATTCTGTTTTACAATTATTAATGATTTCAAAGCTTAATTTTTACATGTGAACATGTTTCTTGTTAGCTATAGTGAAAGCTCAAGTAGTATCTTCATATATTTACTTTGATCACTAAAATCTCTCAATAATTAGTTATAACAATTAGACTAATTAATTAGTCCTGAGCCCACATTCCATTTAAATGTTGTCTTACAAGTGAGAAAACTTCTTTCCCTTAAGCCTTGAATTATCTCTCTACATATAACCCCCTCCCCCCAATTTCCTGGTCTTAAATAAACACCAAGGTTCTATACTATTTATTAAAAATGAGAAATCCTGATAAAACAAAGAAATTATTTTCATATACAACGTATCAACTCCAGTACAACCACAAACTTCTCTGTAATTCTATAAACACTTTCACATCACTCTCTTTTCTTAGGACATCAATTAAAGTCTCTTTTCTAGAATTTCTTCATGTTTTTATTTGTTATTCTTTTTGCAACATAATAGATGCCCTTTTTCCTTTGGCATATACAACATATATACAGATAAGTAGATGCAAGTAGTATGTAATAATTTCTTCCCCCCCATTCCTTTTTAAAAGTAAATACTAACACTTTAATACACAATAAGAAAAGAGAAAGAAACATATAATAAACTTAAATATTGAAACAAATATAAAATAAGAAAAGAAAAAAAAGCACTGCCATATGCATAGCAGAATGTAAGAGAGGACTCAAACTACATAGCAATAATTTTCCATTTCAAGAAAGCCTGTAAAATAAATACTATGCATTTTGTTGAGAGTTGTCCATGTTTTCTTTGCTTCCTTGTAAGTTTTCTTTTGTTCTCTGCTGTGTACTTTTTTCTTTGTTCTTTTTTCCTCCTTCCTTCCCTCTCCCTCCAGAAGATAAGCTCAGATTAAGCTCAGATACACACTCACAGACACACCCACATTCTTATATACACATGCATATATACATACATACACATATAAAACAAACACACAAAGATATATAAATATATACTTACATATCCCCATACATACATACACTTACATACAGATATATATGCTTAGATATCTATAATCATGCTCATATGCATTCAAATACATTCATGTGCATCTTTGTAAGACCATAGCATATTTATTTGTCCTCTGTTTCTCTGAGGGTAGCTAACCTCTTCCTTCATAAGTCCAAGTCTTTCCATATTTTTCCAAGTCTACCAACTCATCATTTCCTACACCACAGCAATATACCAACCTTATACTATCTAGTTATTTTAAATAGTCCTAAATAACATTGATGAATATGGCTGACACAGTGTAGTTTCCCTATTTTTCTCTTTTGATTAAATCAATTTTAGCCTTTAATTCGTCCAAGATCATGATTACAACCCTTGTCCCCTTTTCCCTAACAAATTCTACTCTGATCTTAATTTTATATTTGTACATATCTCTAATTTCTTATCCCTCTTGGCTCCTCTACTTTACTTCTGCCCACTACCTTATCCTCCTAATACTTAACCTAGCCCCCCTCCAAGGAGCCTTCCCTTACCCTCCCATTCCTATTAATCTGAATGCCCTTCTAATATGCATTTTATCCTATTCCCTCACCCTCCTCTCTAAAGATCCCTCCTTTATGCTCTCACATATCCCTATCCCCTTAGCATTTATTTCTTTCTAAATTTAGAAGACTTTAATATAGTTCTAGATATGTATGTATTGTTACCTCTTGAACCATTCATGATGAATGCAGGTTTCCAGAACTAACAGCCCTCCTTCCCCATCTAAATCCTCTGTGTTGGTTCTTCTTCTCACACCTCATTTGTATAAGATAATTACTCTTTTTAGCTGTTCCTAAATAGCTTTATGTTTTAAAATCACATCATACTCAGGTCTACCCCAATCTTTCCTATGAACTTCCCAATTACTAACAGCAATCTTAGACATATGTTTTACATTTCCTCATATAAAAGGTAAACAGTCTGTCATTACTGAGTCTCTTGTAATTTGTCTTTGATATGTACTTTGTATCTCCCTTGGATCTTAAATGGTAAATCTTCTATTAAGTTCAGTTTTTTTAAAAACAAATTCCAAAAAGTCATTAAATGTCCATTTTTTCATTCAAGATTATGCATAGCTTTGCTGGGTATATTTTCTACTACAACCTCAGTTATTTTGCTCTTCCATATGTAGTGTCCCAAGACCTGTGGTATTTTAGTGTTGCCACTGCTAGGTCTTATGAGATTCTAATTGTGGCACCACCATATTTAAATTATTTTTTTCTTGTTGCTTGTAATATTTTATCCTTGAGCTAAGGTTTTCAGAGTTTAACTATGACAGTCCCATAGGTTTTCCCCACAGGATCTCCTTCAGGTGCTGATTGGTGGATTTTGTCTAATTCTACTTTCCCCTCTTGTTCTAATGCTTCAGGACAGTTTTCTTTAATTATTTCTTGTATTATTCTATCAAGATTCTTTTTTTGATCATAACTTTAAGGTAGTCTTATGTTTTCTCCTCTTGATCTGTTCTCCAGATCAGTTATTTTTGTTATGAGATGTTTTCACATTCTCTTCCATTTTTTCATTCTTTATATTTTGTTTTATTATGTCTTGAACTCTTATGACTTCACTGGCTTCCCCTCACCCCAATTCTGATTTTCAAGGAGTCATTATCTTCCTTAGATTCTTTCTTAATTGGTTGGATTTATTTTCATAATCTTCTTTTTCTTGGATTGTTCTTATTTTTTTTAGTTTTTTTCCTCAATCTCTCTCATCCAATTTTTAAAGTCTTTTTAAAGTTTTTTCTATGAATTCTTTTTTGGGCAGGTGACCATCTGTGGTTACTCTTTGGGGTAAGAGAGTTTGCTTTAGTATCCTCCTCTGAAGACAGACCACGGTCTTCTCTATTACCATTGTAACTATCTATGATTGGATTCTTTCTTCTTTTCTTACTCATTTTTTCAAAATTTGTAGCAGCTTATTTTTTGTAATCACCTCTAGTCCTGGGGTATGGAGGATGGTGCCTCTGGCTTCAGATCCTCCTTTAGTTCTCCCCTCTGGTCCAGCACTGAAATGACTTCCGGCCTCCTATAGGTGCCCACAGCCAGCAGTGTCCTCGCCCTGCGGCTTCTGCACTCACCAGGCATATTCTGGTTCCTTCTTGCCCAAGGCTGCATGTCTATAGCACAGTTAGATCTGGCCTTCCTTAACAGCAGAGGTTCCTTCAATCTTCCCAGGATCAGACACCCAATGCCTCCCAATGTCTGGGAGGTAAAAGTTCCTGTGGCTGGAATTGAGGCTGCCACCCAACCCAGCTAACCCCAGGGCTCACAGCTTGTTATTTAAGTAGAACTAGCCTGGAGATGTTTCTTCTTTAGAAGAATGAAACCTCATTTTTTTCAGACCTTCTCCATTGTCCCAAGAGGACCACTGTTTTCCTCCTATTGTTTATTTATAATCACTATATGTTTGCCCTGAGGTGCTATTTTATCTCACTTGTGGGGGAACCTGGAGAGCTTGGAATTTTCTGACCTACTCCACCATCTTCCCAGAGTCCTTTGTCATTTTTTATAAGGTAGAGTTGAACTCAATTCTCTGAGGAAATGATTTTTCTTAGTCTTTTCTATCCATCTTCCCACAGTTTCTCTTCAGCTTTCACAGAAGACTCCAGAATGTCAGTTAAACTATTAGTGAAATTTACCTCTATAGTCACTGTCCTTGAACCCCAGTTTTTGTATGGGATACTGAGTTTCCTTGTCACCTAATCCTCCTTTGGCAAAGGTAATGATTTTCTGATGACCATCCCCATCTTTTTACAAGACAGCTCCTAAGCCTTCCCAGCTACCATCTGTTTATAGGACAAAGGACTTATTTTACCCTGCATAGACCAACATTGTTACAAGTTCTATATATACCTACATACATACTGTGGAAAATATTATACTATTTTATATCATTTCTTATTTCAACTAGACCCAGAGCCTGAATTAATGAGTAACTGGATGAAGATCCATGACCTGGGCTTCTATGTTCTCTCTAAAAGTTTGCTCAGGAAATACCCTTACCACTGTCAACAAGGCCAGATACCTGTTAGCCATTAAGGGATGAGACCCTAAACCCAAGAGAGACTACCTCACTTAATATTAACTGACCTTTGTCAACATTCTTTCCATTAAGGAAAATCCTCTTCTTGTATCATGGTTAAACATACATGGGGGTCATAAAAAATGAGGTAATACAGGATTGCTAGGTCTGCTAAAATAACGTATATAAGTTTTCCCATTCCTTTGTTCAGACAGCCAGAGCTTGTGCTCTGACTCCTTGTACGTACAAGTAAGCTAGCCTAGCTATGCTCTAAGGGAAAATCAGGTTTAACAGTTATGGTGCTGTGAATTGGGTGGAAATGATGGAAACGGGACAATGCAGGCCAACCTTGCCAACACTTTTGGGCACCATAGGATTAATTTTTCCTGGAATTTTGGCCTTGACAAGGTGGGGGTAAGTTGTCTCTCTTCCCAGCTTCCAAAAAGGACTCCCACAAAATTGGTTGAAGTCTGAAAATTCCCTTTAAGCTAGCTCTAGGGGCAGGGCTCAAATCTGTGGTCAAACACACATAGATCCCCTGGAAACACTGATTGATCTAGAAAATTAACTATGGATCAGTCAAAAACTAGAATTAGAAGTCCAACCATTCCTCCACTCCCTCCCTTCCTTCCCTTGGAAGCCCGGATTCAGGGGAGAAAAACTTCACTTTGCTGTGCTTTTTCCCTCCCCCTCTGCCTCCCAGGAAAGGCTCTGATCCAGAGGGAGGTAACTCTGTTCTGCTTCCTCCATCTCCCCTTTCCCCCTTCCTAAGGGATAGGATATGGAGAGTCAGAAAAATCAGGAACACCAAGGCTTCTCCAAAGACCATAGGGGTGCTAATAGTGAACTCATGAAGGCTTCTAATTCTCTGTTGTTTAAACTCTGAGCTCAGTCTGTATTTGTTCTGTATTTGTTTTGTTGATTATTTGTTAACTGTCTGTGTGAGAGCCTGTGCTGTGAAATATCTATACCATGTAAAATCTGAAACACAGGTAACCAGAAAATTCTAAGGCTGCAGTTAGGGAAACAGAGACTCTTTTTTCTTTTTCAATGTCTGGTCTGGCCAACCGGACTTGAAGAAAAAAATAGAGCTGAAACATCTTAGCAGATTCTGGGATTGATTATTCATTAAAAAGTTTGGAAACTGATTAGTTGGAATTTTGGGAGACAGAACTACTGAGACTATAGATCACTCCAGGAACTCTCACTGGTGCTAAAACATTCTCCCGATGCTGATCACTTAGGTGAAGTTTACTTGAGTTACAATCATTGAGATCTTTCACCATTGTTTCATCTCTGACCGAGCCAGAGCTGTAGTAAGAGTTAGAGCAGTTAAAACAAACCTCTCTCATCCCAAATCAGATTAGAAGAGAATGCAGGAGAACTGTAGGAAAAACTTAAATCACCCTTCCCCACCTGGCAAAAGGAGGAGAAGGACAGAAATTCACAGACTGACAGTATCATGACATTCCTGTGCCCCATGGATACCTTTGCAGCCCATCCTTTTTGGCAAAGCTTGGAAATTGTCACCCAGGTCCTATGCATTCTGCCCACTCTGTCCTCAACAGCTGCAAACTGCCCTAGGCTCAGTAACTTCTGCAGTTGTGGGGGAAGTGTGAGGTAGATGGATTTGGACTTTCTGCCTCCCAGAATTGTCACCACTGGGATAATAGCTTCTGCTCTAGGTAACTTCACACTTCTTGTTCCAATTGCAAAACTGTATTTTAATCTCTGTTTGACCTGTTTCCTGATTTGTAAAGGGAAAAATAATAATGATGGTTGTTATGGGATCGAAATGATAACAATTGTAAAATGCATAACATAGAGTCTGGTATATGTTAGATACAACATTATTATTATCTCTCTCTGATTTAATGAAATTGTTAACTTTTGAAGTGGTTTTAAATACCAAAGGTAATAAGCTGAATAATTTGTATATGTGGAAATCTGGAAATGCAATAGATGTGATCTGAAAATTATTGTTTCTGTATTTCTAAACTTGTATTGTGTTCCCAAAATTCTCTTAGATTGTGAAATTTGAGAAGACCATTGTGTGGTAAGAAATGATATTATAGCAATTTTAAGCTGATTTTGATATATGTGAATTGGGTTTTCAAAGGGATGTGATAAAATTTGGAACTGTTATATGTGGTTATAACAAGTAAATAATTAATAATACTGATATTTAACCATGAGAACAGACTTTCTGTGTGAAAAAGTTTTCCATTATGAGAATATATGTGGTGATTTAAAGTTATAGTTTCAAATAATGATATGAAAGATTCTTTGTGCAAGGAGATTTAGAAATATGTTCACCTAACTGATAAATGGGTTGTTTCAAGTTTTAAAATGCATAATTATGTTTAGGGCACTGTTACATTTCTAAATTGTGTAATTTGACAAACAGATGTATCAGCAATATTGAAAAATGTGGTAATCTTTTACAATGCAGAGACTATTGGGCCTTAGAAATTAAAATGTTACCACTAGTGATTAAAATAATTCCTCTTATAATCTGGATGTTGTTAGATTAAGAATTGTAGTTAATTAAGAAATTGAGGTTATTAACTGAAACAAGAACTTTTGAAACCATCTAGTCATGAATTCTTATCAATCTTGTGTGGTTTCCTGTGTAGAGGAATTCTTATGGAAAAAGCTTTTTTAAGTCCTGGTAAACCTTGTTATTGCAATAAGGTAAATTTAATTGGGTATGTAATTATAGAAACTAAGTGTCCTCCACATTACAACATGTTTTTGACTAAGGAACTTTGTAATATCTAGGAATTCTGTGCAATATTTGAGAATGAGGACATTTGGCACCAACTTAGTTAATGAATTCCAGCATTTAAGGGTTAATTTGCTGTAAGGAAAAAGAAGGAGATGTCTATCATTTTAAAACCTTCTAAAAAAATTGTCTTCAGGAAAGTTTAGTGAGCATGCCTTTTAACATCAGGATAAAAAATTTTAAACTGTTTTTAAGAAAGAGAAATAATTCCAGAAATGTTTTGGAAAATGTGTTTGTGGTTTTAAGCAAAAGTTAGAGCTTATCAATGTATATAAGATTTGATTCCTGAGATGTCCCTTTCCTCAACCTGTGAGGTTGGTCATTAACCTCTTTGCTTTGTTTAAGCTGGAATGGATTCCAGTATACAGAGTTATGTCAGTAAAAAGTATTAAGTTATGAGCTATCTTGTCTTATGGTTGAAACATAAAGGAAGACTAAATAATGGGTTTGAGAGATTGGAAAGGTAAATAAAGGTTTTATTGGAAATACAAAAGGCAGATAAGAAAGTTTGGGGACAAATTGGAGTTTGCTAAGCCTCTCCTGTCTCAAGAAAATACTAGTTTCAGATGGTTTAAATAAGTTGGGAAAGAGTGTGAGGAAGTATTTAGAAGATGGAAGTTATGTAGCTTGATTTGATAATTATTAGCTCAATGAAATTTGGGACAGTCCTATCTGAAGGATATTTATTTGCTACTTAAGATTTTATGGGACTACAATTTAATATTGTCTTAAGCTCTGATTACAGGGATAGGTCATGTGAAGCCAGTAATGGTATGACAGGCATTACAAGCTGAGAATTTTTAAGGTGAATGTGCCTGGGAAAAAGTCTTGAAGACGACCTTGGACATAACCTAGGTAGGATATTCCTGACTCTATTTCCCAATTCTGCTATTTCCTTTCTGTAAAGGAAAATCCCCACCTGGTTACTCCTAAGCCCTGCTTCCAACACCTGGTGACTATAAGATTGGCTATCAGATATGACTCGTGCCTGGAATCAAACAGAGCTAAGGAAGTTCTTTCCTTCTGTTAAGATAAATGAAATTGTCCCTCTTTTGTTTCATAGCAAATTTATATTATCAAGAAGTTTTGTGAGCGCAATGCTAAATCCATTAGGTAATAGATGGATATTGGAATATCTCTGAGTTATTATAATAGGATACAGGAATGAATAGCTTACAATTTTAACCTATGTTCATCACCAAATAAAGATTAGAAGGATATAGAGATAACATCCTCCAAAAGGAGGAAATGATTAGACAAAGTAATAAGGCAAAGATGTAATGTGATAAATGTCTAATTAAATACGATAGCAAATTTTGAGGAAAAGGCAATAGGATCAGATTGATTCCTCTAAGAATTATATACAGATGTGTATGACTGGCTCCAAAATTTATCAGTCAATAAGTGTGTTTTGGTAATAAGATCTTAAATGTGGATTTTTGCACAAGAAAATTGTATAACATAGTGGTACAGGTGAAATTGTATCTCCTTTATTAAGGTATCTGTCTGATAATTTAAAAAGGAAGATGAATTCAATTTATGTTTGTACCTTCATATTTTAAAGGATTCTTATACCAGGTACAAAATTTAGGTAAGGACAGAAACAGTAGATGATATATAAACTGAAATACTCTGAAGTTTAAAAAAGGAGAGCCAAATTTAAGTGATTGTACTAAGTTATATTAAGTAAGTAAGAATTGTCTGAGAATTTGTAGATCTGAACCAGAGAAGCAGAACTCTTTTTTACTATCTAGGAACCAGGTAACTACAATCAGGCACCTGAAAAAAGGTGCTGCTTTAAATGGTGTGTTGGCAATTTCATCTTGCCCACCTGGCACACGATATTGCCTCAAAGTAATTATTTTAGAAGGTTTGGGCAAAGTGATTGGATCCATCTTGATTTTCCCCACTAAGACTGCATTAATGCCCATTTTCCTCACAGCAAATTGGTATTTCCCTTCTGGTAAATTTAAGGTCATACCCTTCAATATGTCTATTCCAATGAAGTATTCGGGAATAGGCACAATAACCACACTATATTCTTTCTTGGGCAACTGTCCAATTTTCATCATTAATTTAACTTGCCTGGCTGATATTTCAGTCCCTCCTAGTCCTGTAATGGTAATAGGAGTTCCATGGCTGAACTTGTCTGGATTTCCATAAATAAGGGTGGCCTCGGCCCCAGTATCTATTAATGCCTCAGTTACCGTACTTGACCCATTTTTCCAATATATGGTCAAGTTAATGTGAGGTCTGCAATCCAGCCTGTGTATTTCCTTAATTTGGACTGGGGCTCGGCCTGTTCCCTAGTATTCCCTTTCATGTGACTCACTTGGGTTTGAAGGTTCAACATCTGTAGCATTTGCAGGAGCAGTTCTTATTTCCCTATCTCTCCTGTTATCAAGTCCTTTATCTCTAT
This sequence comes from Trichosurus vulpecula, assembly GCF_011100635.1. NCBI lineage: Eukaryota > Metazoa > Chordata > Mammalia > Diprotodontia > Phalangeridae > Trichosurus > Trichosurus vulpecula. The sequence continues at coordinate 32,377,143 of NC_050576.1, read as the reverse complement.
ACATTCTGTATAATTCATTGGTTGGAATGCCATCTATCATTTCAAAACCTACCCCTGCTCTCAATAGAGCAGTAAACATTTCTTTCCTTGTTACTCTCCTTTGGCGCCAAGTTTGCTGGTTATTCACCCTTCTCTCTCAAGGAGATCTATCCCTTCCCCAGTCACCTAAGTCATGTAACTGTAAAATCTTATTTATCACTGTTGTAAGACAGCTCCCTACTTCTCCAAGTAATAAATTCAAAATTAGTTGTTTATAAGCAGGGGGAGCTGTCCTAATTATTAAATTCCTATGAGGCAGTCCCATTGGATCATTGTAATATTTGTCTGCGGTTCCTATCATAATGGCAGTCTTCATCACCTCCTCCTTTAGTCTCATGATACAATCTCTAAGTGAATACCAGGGTCTGTGCTCAGTGGGCCACATAGAATCAGTAGCATATCTCTTATTGCATCCCACAGCGGCTAACGCCAACAGAGTAGTCCTGCTATCACCATCTCCTTGCTGATGATGTTCCCTAAAAGCTTGTTGAACTAGAGGATCATGGCTGATACCTATGAATCTCATACAGTCTGTCCTATCTACTGATATTCCACTGGCCCCTTGATCACTGAGTCTTACCATCCAAGATATTAATGGTTCTCCTATTCTTTGGCTGAATCTACTCAAAATATCTGTGACCTCTTGCGGTGAGAAATCTTCCTGAATTTCCCTTGTAACTGAATCTTCACCTCGGGTTTCATTCTCCCCCCACTCACTTCCTCTGCCACAACGGCTAGGACGAAGCAGGCAGTCAGGCTCTTTCTGGGCTGGGTTGGAATGCACTCTTGGCTTATTTGGTCTCCTGTTGCTCCTAGCCACATTAATAGAAAAGTTATCATTTGAGTCAGTTTGGTCTCCTGCTATCTGAGATTACCCTTCTTGCTGTGGGGTAGGAGTGCCCCCATGTCTTTCACTTAATCTCAATCTTTCGTATACTAGCCGGTAGGCTGATAACACTATCCAGCTTTGCCTAGATAGTGATGCCCCTGACTGAATCCCAACTTCTTGTAAACACTTTTCCAAATCCCTAGGATCTCCTCTCCGTAGCCTTGGTTCCCAGTTTTCACAGGGTCCAGCTTTTTTAGCCAATTCTTTTGCTAGGGAGGAATAAAATGGATCCTCCCATCCTGGGATATTCATCTCTTCCTCTGAAATTGTTCTGCTTCTAAATAGAGATCTTATACCTAGCGATCCCATTCTCATCGCCAAATGCATTAGGAGGGCAGAGTTTATAATCTCAAAGAGGATCATATACATGTCTGAAAGGTTCGGAACCTCCGGATATAAGAAACTCTCAAAGTAGAAGGCAGAAGAATCAAAACATATATTTAGGCTCCACAGTAACCAACCCATGAACCAGCAACCACATTTTGATATGTTGATCAAAAGCTTCCAGACCCAATAAGTACGCCTTGAAAGAGTAACCAGGAGGCTACAGAGAAGCATGATTGCATAAAGCAAAATCATGCTTCCCCCTCTATGGTAAAAAGATTACCCACTGGCCTGAAGTCCTTGTTCAGCTTCCTCCCGTAGGTCAGCTCTACCACTGGCAGCTCCTGCTTCAGCTGTGGCTGTGGCTGTGGCTATAGCAGCCTTTGGCTCCAACGGGAGCTGCTTTTAAACATCCGGCTTCTGCGGGGGTGTAAGGTACGCCGGGGAAAGCACAGGTTCTTTCAATTTGCTTAAGCAAGGTGAAGGGGTTGACCAGGAAAGCACAGGTTCTTTCCATCAGCTTAAGCAAGGTGAAGGGGTTGACCGGGAAAGCACAGGTTCTTTCCATCAGCTTAAGCAAGGGAAGCAAGGTGAAGGGGCCAACAAGCTTACTCCAGTCCAACATACAAACAGCATTCAGTTCAGGGGAAAAAGTCAAACTAGTCAAGGGCACTTGTTGACTAAGTGCTAAGGAGCCCATTTTTGGTTGCCAACACAAATGGACATTGGAAATAGGTAACTGGGATTTAAAGCTATTTTGTATACAAATTGTGCAATTAATTGCTGGAATTAAATCAGAAACATTGTAAGTTTTGTTAAGAATGGTTTATGGATTATTTTGTAAATGCCATCAAAGAGACATGGCATGACTAAAAGTTTATGATGCTATATGTACTGTGTTACTGGGATACAAGGAAATTTATGATGTTCAACATTGTTAATAATGATTGCATTACTTTGTATGGTTCATGTTTAAGTTTTCTTGGTTATCTAATTTGTAAATGTAAAGCATGTGAATCATCTAAGTCTGTACCTGACTCAATGTAGTTGTACAGTTTTGTGAATTATGGAAAAAAACTTTATTGTAATTGTTTAAACTCAGCCCTGTGTGGCTGGGATACTGAACCATTTATTGCACTGTTTGAACTTAGCCCTGCGTGGCTGGGACCTATGTTGTGCTGTTTTTCTCTCAATTATCAAATCATATGTGTTCTGGGAGCTCCTGTCAGATCTGATTACTTCTATAGCTGCCAACATGTGGATATGGACTCCTTGATCCTTCTATCACATCTGATGATTGCCCGTGCTCCTGAGTGGACATCTGAGACCATAGGACACCTTGCCCTCCGGTTTCAAAGAGCCTGAAGGGGACAGCATCAGAAGCAGGCAGCCCCTCCCGACACTCTGGACCAGAACCTGTACGAAGGACGGCTCCCTTTCTCAGTCCCTTGCATTCCCAAGACTGTTTACCTGTACTTTTGGTGTCTTTGGCTTATTGCCCCTTGCAACTTGCTCCCTCTGCTTGTTTACAATTAGTTTACAGTTACTGTCCATCTCTGGGGATGTCCAAACACAGAAAGAAAAGAAAAAAAAACCTGAATCCACCTAGATAAGGATTTTTAGAACTTTACCCCTGAGGAAGATAGAGGTTTTTCCATACCTTAATTGGTCTTCAGGTGAAACTTTCAGTTTGCCTTTGACCAAAACGAGGAAATGTGGAAAATATTATATTATTTTATATCATTTCTTATTTCAACTAGACCCAGAGCCTGAATTAATGAGTAACTGGATGAAGATCCAGGACCTGGGCTTCTTTCTTCTCTCTAAAAGTTTGCTCAGGAAATACCCTTACCACTGTCAACAAGGCCAGATACCTGTTAGCCATTAAGGGATGAGAGCCTAAACCCAAGAGAGACTACCTTGCTTAATATTAACTGACCTTTGTCAACATTCTTTCCATTAAGGAGAATCCTCTTCTTGTATCATGGTTAAACATACATGGGGGTCATAAAAATGAGGTAATACAGGCTTGCTAGGTCTGCTAAAATAACGTATATAAGTTTTCTCATTTCTTTGTTCAGACTGCCAGAGCTTGTGCTCTGACTCCTTGAACGTACAAGTAAGCTAGCCTAGCTATGCTCTCAGGGAAAATAATAAACAACATGGATTTTTCTATCACCTAGCTCTGTTGTTTCCTTCAACCAAATTTTCAGGTTTAACAATACATACACACATACATGCATATGTATATATCTGACACACGACTTCTAAAAGTTTTTGAGTATATTGACCTTTTATGCATTTCTATTTTAGGTTCTCTTTAATCAGGCCTGCATAACTTGCAACCCATGGTCTGCTTACAGCTCTTGGGCTGCTTATGGCAAACCAAAGGATTTCAAGTGGCCTACAAAAAATGTAGAGGAAAACTTTCTATGTGGAAGAAATCCTTTGGCATGCCACAGATTGTGTAAGCCTGTCTTTAATCATATATCCACTAGTAAGATTATTCAGGAGTTGAGCAAAGATGTCATTCTTTTCCAATTTGCTATAGTAAAATATAAATTCTAGAAATATTTTAAAGTCTTTTAGGTTATTTGGAAGTAGCCTTTTAAGGAGCGGCATTTTAAAAATTTTCTCTGGGTTAATGCTCAGTCCTTGTTGACTTAGTAAATGTAAAAGGCACAGGATGTGCTTGAATTTTCCCTTCCTTTTGGATTATGCAGAGAATGTACATATATTTTCTGCTGATTTCTAGTCCACCATTTAGAATGTAGGGACCCGACTTCTAGCCATGTGTGACTTGGGGAGATTTCACTGTGTACATACCAAAAAGTTTTTCATTGGCTACTACATTAAAATAACTGATAGTTCAGCTAGAACTTGGTGAATAAACACAGTGAAATCGGAGCCTCCATTGCTCATTGCTTTGCTTCTGTGACTGAGGAAGTTTTGCTTTGAGCTACCTCTCCCAGGTCAAGTCAAGGAAGGAGAGTTCCCCTCTCTCTCATCTGGCTGTCATGTGTGTGTGATCACATGGCTACTCCTTTCTCTTTCTTATTCTTTCATGATTTTAGACTGAGTATGCCAAGATGGGATTGTCTAAACCACTTGAGTTTAAAAAGGTCTGGAGTTGGCAGCTGCAATTGAATTAGCAGTGGCCACTAGAACAGTAGTGTATGAAGGCAACACCTACATTGAGAGAGCACAGACACACAAAGGACAGAGAGACATGAGGTGCTGGTCAGTTGAGAAAAGTTAGCTTCAGGGAACTTGACTCCTCCTGGTAGAGAGAAATGCTAGGTGAGGACTCCAGAAAGACATAGGTAAAGGAAGCCTGGCTGAGTGTCCCATATAGCATAGAGTTCTACATAAAGAGGTCATCATAAGGACTCCACAAAGAAAGAAAAGGACTTTCAGGCCTTTAAGTTGTGAGGTTCCCCTTTGCCAGACAGGTCCTCTATATGCCATAGTCACTAAGAAGGAAGGAAGGAAAGAAGGAAGGTAGGAAGGAAGGAAGGCATGCCAATCATGGCCAATAGGAAATTTGTTTTGTTTGACTGCACATGTTTGTAATGTAAGAGAGCGTTTTGTGTGTGTGTGTGTGTGTGTGTGTGTGTGTGTGTGTGTTTGTGTTTAATATGTCAGGAGGATAGTATGTTTCATCCAGAGCAGATAGTATGTTTCATCAGTCTGCAACTATGGTTGATCATTTCGTGGCAGGTAGTGGGTGCAGTGGACTGAGTGCCAGACCTTGATTCATGAAAACCTGAGTCCAAATACAGCCTCAGAAACTAGCTGTGACATTGGGCAAGCCACTTAATCTCTGTGTGCTTCAGTTTCTTCATCTGTAAAATGGAGATACTAACAGCACTTACTTCCCAGGGGTATTGTGAAGACTTAATCACATAATAATTGGCACGTAGTAATCACTATATTTAGCACTAAATATGGCAATAAATTTTTGCCTTTACAATAGTGCTGTTATTATACAAATCGTTCCCCTGGTTCTGCTCACTTCACTTCAAACTACTCCATACATCTTCCCAGTGTCTCTTTGTTTTTGTTTTTTTTTTAGTGTTTTCATGACCCACACAACTCAAATCAACAACATCTATTTTCAGGTTCCCATCCATTTTGTATACCTTCTCCACATACTCATGTGTACATGTGGTCATCTCCCACATTAGAACAGAAACCCCTTGAGGTCAGAGGCTGTTTCATTTTTGTCTTTGTATGCCCAGCACTCAGCTTTGTTCCTGGCACATAGTAGGTGCTTAATAAATACTTATTGATTGAGTGATTCTTCTTCTGTGGCCAGTTCTGTCAGTGGTTATTTCAAACCTTCTTTATCTCCTCAAGCCTCCTATGCCATTTCTTGCCTCCCTCTCTCAGAGGACCTGACTTCTTACTTTCCTGATAAAGCAGATACTATTCAGGATGAGAACCCTCTTCTCCTCAGTCCCACATCTCAGAACCACTTGTCACCATCCATTCTTTCTACTTTTGAGGAAGTCATCATTTCCAAGATCAGTTTCTCTACTTCTGCTATTGATCCTAGCCCCTTTCAGCTCTTATGGGAGTCAGCCATTCCTTCTCTTTGGCTTTCTATCTTTTATCTGGTACCATTTTTGCTGCCTAGACATAATTCTCCTCTCTTTAAGAAAACTCCACTGATCCTTGACTCCTTATGCTATCATGTCATCTGATTTCCCATTCAGAGTCGGATTTCTAGAGTGGGTCATTTGTATTCATTGATTCTACGACCCCATCATTCACTGATTTCTCAACTCTTTCCATTCTTGTTTCCCACCCCATTACTTAATGGAAATTGCTTTTTTCCAAAGGTTATTAACAATTTTAATGGCTAAATCCACTGGCCTCTTCCTAGTCTTCAACCCACTCAACTTATCTATACTTTTTTTTTATTTTTAGTTTGCAACACATGGTTCTACATAATTTTGAGTTCCAGATTTTCTCCCCTCCCTCCCAGCTCCCTCCCCAAGATGGCATGGAATCTCATATAACTACCATGTATAACTTCTCATTGAATTAATTTATACACTAGTCAAGTTGTGGAGAAGAATTATGACCAATGGAATGACTCATGAGAAAGAAGAAGTAGAACCAAGAAAAAAAAACAAAACCCAAAAACAAAAAGAGAAGAAAAAAAGGCGAGCATGAAGTGTGCCTCATTCTGCATTCATACTTCATAGTTCTTTCTCTGGATATAGATAGCATTCTCCATCATGAGTCCTTTGGAGTTGTCCTTGCACCTTGTGTTGCTGAGAAGAGCGAAGTTTGTCAGGGTTGGTCCTCACAGAATCCATATATCTGTGGTTGTGTACAATGTTCTCCTGGCTCTGCTCCACACACTCAGCATTATGTCATGTAGGTTTTTCCAGGTTGTTGTGAAGTCCGTATCATCCCCATTTCTTATGGCACAATAGTATTCCATTACCTTCATATACCACAGCTTGTTCAGCCATTCCCTAATTGATGGGCATCCCTTTGATTTCCAATTCTTGGCTACCACAAAAAGAGCCGCTATAAATATTTTTGTACATATGGGTCATTTTCCCACTTGTGTGATTTCTTTGGGATACAACCCTAGAAGTAGTATTGCTGGGTCAAAGGGTATGAACATTTTTATAGCCCTTTGGGCATAGTTCCAAATTGCTGTCCAAAATGGCTGGATCAGTTCACAACTCCACCAGCAATGTAACAATGTTCCAATTTTCCCACATTCTCTCCAGCATTTATAATTTTCCTGTTTTGTTATTTTAGCCAATCTGACAGGAGAGACGTGGTATCTAAGAGTTATTTTGATTTGCATTTCTCTAATCAGTAGTGATTTAGAGCATTTTTTCATATGCCTATAGATAGCTTTAATGTCTTCCTCTGAAAACTGCCTGTTCATGTCCTTTGACCATTTCTCAATTGGGGAATGGCTTGTATTCCTATATATTTGGCTCAGTTCCCTGAATATTTTAGAAATGAGGCCTTTATCAGAGATACTAGTTGTAAAGATTTTCTCCCAATTTTCTGCTTCCCTCCTAATTTTTATTGCATTGGCTTTTTTGTACAAAAACCTTTCAGTTTAACATAATAAACATTATCCATTTTGCATTTTGTAATGCTCTCTAACTCTTGTTGGGTCATGAATTCTTTTCTTTTCCATAAATCTGATAAGTAAACTATTCCTTGCTCTCCCAAAATACTTATAGTATCAGCCTTTACTCCTAAATCTTGAACCCATTTTGACTTTATTTTGGTATATGGTGTAAGATATTGGTCTATGCCCAGTTTCTGCCCTACCATTTTCCAATTTTCCCAACAGTTTTTGTGAAATAGTGAATTATTAGCCCAGAAGCTGGCCTCTTTGGGTTTATCAAAGAGTAGATTGCTAGAGTTGTTGACTTCTCCATCTTGTATTCCTATCCTATTCCACTGATCTATGCCTCTGTTTATTAGCCAGTACAAGGTAGTTTTGATGACTGCTGCTCTGTAGTACAGTTTAATATCTGGTATGGCTAGGCCAACTTCTCTAGCATTTCTTTTCATTAATACCCTAGATATTCTAGACCTCTTGTTTTTCCAGATGAATTTTGTTATTATTTTGTCCAGCTCAGTAAAATAATTTTTTGGTAGTTCAATTGGTATGGCACTGAATAGAGTAATTTAGGTAAAATTGTCATTTTTATTATATTAGCTTGGCCTAACCATGAGCAACTGATATTTTTCCATTTATTTAGATCTGACTTTATTCATGTGAAAAGTGTTTCATAGTTATGTTCATATAGGCCCTGGGTTTGTCTTGGCAAATAGACTCCCAAACATTTTATAGTGTCTACAGTAACTTTGAATGGAATTTCTCTTTCTATCTCTTGCCATTGGGCTTTGTCAGTAATGTATAGGAATGCTAAGGATTTATGTGGGTTTATTTTATATCCTGTAACTTTATTAAAGTTATTTATTATTTCAAGTAGTTTTTTTACTTGATTCTCTAGGATTCTCTAAATAAATCATCATATCATCTGCAAAAAGTGATAATTAAAGATAGATTTAATTAAAAGAGATAAGGAAGGACATTATATCCTGCTAAAAGGCACCATAAACAATTAAGCAATATCATTGTTTAACATATATGCACCAAGTGGTAAGGCATACAAATTCTTAGAGGAGAGGTTAAGGGAGTTACAGGAAGAAACAGACAGTAAAACTATAATATTGGGAGACCTCAACCTCCCCCTTTCTGAACTTGATAAATCTAACCTCAAAATAAATAAGAAAGAAGTTAAGGAGGTAAACAGAATTTTAGAAAAGGCAGATATGATAGACCTCTGGAGAAAACTGAATGGGGATAAAAAGGAATACACTTTCTTCTCAGTGGTACATGGCACATACTCAAAAATTGACCATGTACAAGGGCAACCTCACAATCCAGTGCAGAAAGGCAGAAGTAGTCAAAGCACACTTTTCAGATCATGATGCAATAAGAATTATTTGTAACAAAGAACCACAGAAAAATAAGCTAAAAATTAATTGGAAACTAAATAATCTAATTCTAAAGAATGAGTGGGCCAAAGAACAAATCAGAGAAACAATTAATAACTTCATTCAAGAGAATGACAATGATGAAACAACATACCAAAACTTATGGGATGCAGCAAAAGCAGTTCTTAGGGGAAGTTTTATATCCCTAAATGCTTACATGAATAAAATAGGGAAAAAGGAGATCAATGATCTGGGCATACAGCTGAAAAAGCTAGAAAAAGAGCAAATTGAAAATCCCCAATTAAATACTAAATTGGAAATACTGAAAATCAAAGGAGAGATTAATAAAATTGAAACCAAGAAAACTATTGAATTAATAAATAAAACAAAGAGCTGGTTTTATGAAAAAACCAATAAAATTGACAAACCTTTGGTCAATTTGATTAAAAAAAAAGAAAGAAGAAAATCAAAAATAAAAAGTATCAAAAATAAAAAGGGTGAGTTCACCTCTAATGAAGAGGAAATCAAAACAATAATAAGGAATTATTTTGCCCAATTGTATGCCCATAAATTTGACAACCTTAGAGATATGGATGAATATCTACAAAAATATAAACTGCCCAGGTTAACAGAAAAGGAAGTAAAATTTCTAAATAACCCCATCTCAGAAAAAGAAATTGAGCATGCCATCAATGAACTCCCTAGGAAAAAATCTCCAGGACCAGATGGTTTTACATGCAAATTCTATCAAACATTTAAAGAACAACTAATTCCAATACTTTGCAGACTATTTGGGAAAATAGGTGAAGAAGGAGTCCTACCAAATTCTTTTTATGACACGAATATGGTACCAATACCCAAACCAGGTAGAGTCAAAACAGAGAAAGAAAATTATAGACCAATTTCTCTAATGAATATTGATGCAAAAATTTTCAATAAAATATTAGCAAAAAGATTGCAGCAACTTATCTTGACAATAATACACTATGACCAGGTAGGATTTATTCCAGGAATGCAAGGCTGGTTCAATATTAGGAAAACTATTAGCATAATTGACCATATCAACAACAAAAATAGCAGAAACCATATGATCATCTCAATAGATGCATAAAAAACCTTTGACAAAATACAACACCCATTCCTATTAAAAACACTAGAAAGCATAGGAATAAACGGAACCCTCCTTAAAATTATAAATAGCATCTACCTAAAACCATCAACAAGCATTATTTGTAATAGGGATAAGCTAGATGCATTCCCAATAAGATCAGGGGTGAAACAAGGGTGTCCATTATCACCCCTACTATTCAATTTGGTACTAGAAACATTAGCTGTAGCAATAAGAGAAGAAAAAGAAATTGAAGGAATTAGAATAGGAAAAGAAGAAACTGAATTATCACTTTTTGCAGATGATATGATGATTTATTTACACTTTTTTGGTCTTTTTTTTCTATTCTTTTTTAATGGACATTTATTTGTTTATTTAATATATTTAGTTTTCAGCATTGATTTTCACAAGAGTTTTAATTACAAATTTTCTCCCCATTTCTACCCTCCCCCCACTCAAAGACGGTGTATATTCTGGTTGCCCTGTTCCCCAGTCAGCCCTCCCTTCTGTCCCCCACTCCCCTCCCATCCCCTTTTCCCTTCCTTTCTTGTAGGGCAAGATAAATTTCTATACCCCATTGCCTGTGTATCTTATTTTCTAGTTGCATGCAAAAACTTTTTTTTCTGTTTTTGAACATCTGTTTTTAAACCTTTGAGTTCCAAATTCTCTCCCCTCTTCCCTTCCCACCCACCCTCCTTAAGAAGTCAAGCAATTCAACATAGGCCATATGTGTATCACTATGTATAACACTTCCACAATACTCATGCTGTGAAAGACTAACTATATTTTGCTCCTTCCCAACCCATCCCCCTTTATTGAATTTTCTCCCTTGACCCTGTCCCCTTTTGAAAGTGTTTGTTTTTTACTTCTCTACACTTTTAAAACTAACGCCCCTTTCTCGTGGATTCCATCTCTTTCCTTGACTCTCTTCACACTGTTCATTACTAGTTTTCTTCTGTCAAAAACTCCTTCTCAATCCCTTTTTTAAAGGATTATTCATCTTCTGTCCATTGTGTGGTATCTCCCAAGTATCTGTCCTGGGTCCTCTCCTGTTCTCTCCCTAAACTCTCCCTTGATGGTCTCATCAGCTCCCATGGGTTTAACTATCATCTCTGCTGATGAATCCCAAACCCATACATTAAACTCTAATCTCTCTTCTGAATTTCAGTCCCAAATTGCTAATGCCCTTCGGAATTTCTTTATCTGGATTGATGTCTCAAACTCAATATGTCCACAGCTGAACTTAGGTTTTCTTCAAACACATCTCTCTCCAAACCTATCTAATTCATTCTCTGAAGTAGTTAACCAGGATAAAAAAAAACTAGGTGCTTTCTTGATGCTTCTCTCTCTGTCTGTCTTTGTCCCTCTGTCTCTCACCTCTCCCATCACCTTTTTTCTCTATTTACAGACTCTTACTGTATTTCAGACCCTCATCATTTCTCAATTGGAAGTGTCTACCTCTAAGCGGTATGTGTGTGTATGTGTGTGTGTGTGTGTGTGTGTGTGTGTGTGTGTGTGTGTGATTGCCACTAGTTACTGGGGGAAATGTTTATATATTTGTTTTCACTATATCTGTAAATATCCTTTTGTAAAAGCTACCCAGTGTTAAGAGGTTAAATGGACTTGAGATGCTAATTTCTGGCCCCCTAAAATAGGAAGAGCAGAATTTGTTGGGGCTTGAGTAGAGAGCAAAGAGACACCCGCAAAGTCCATAGGGTATCCTGGAACCCCGTGGGAAGCTGTAGTCTGCCTATCCCAGAGCAATCCTCCTTACACAATGCAAATTCTCTGAGGGCAGGGACTGTCTTAGCTTTTGGCTTTATTTCCAAAGTGCTTGTCATAGTGATGGGTGCTTGGGTGCCTGTGCTTGGACCCCAATTCCAAGATCACATTTCTCCCTAGCCTTAAAACCCTATCTCTGACAGTTTTCTCTGCAGTCCAAGGAATATGCCTAGCAATAACTCATGAGTAGTCCCCAAAGAAGCAAACTATCCCTCCCTGTTGCAAGAACAAGTTGAACACTGTAGAATTTCCCTTGTATGAACAGCATTGTGTAAGAACAGTTCTTGTACCAGCAGAACTCTCATGTACTGATTCATTTACCATATACAGTTGTATGGGACAGAATTTTTAAATAATAGGAGAGACATCTTTAAGAGAAACAAAGTAAATTTATTCTACAAACCTTGCAAGATTTGAGCACACGTCCATAATGGAGGAGGCGAGGTAAAAGGGAACCTGTCTTAATTTATACTCTTTAATGTAAAGATTCCCACCCACCTCTATCCCTTCTCACCATTGGCTGGAAGGTGGGCTTACAGTCTAGGTGCAAAAACTACACAGAGGACCAAGATTGATCTGGTCCATTCAGGTTTTTCCCTATCAGAATTCAACTGCCAGGGTGGCGTCTGAAAGTCTAGGAGAAGAAATGGGGTGGGGGAAGGAGAGACCCTTCCTGGAATAGAGAACAAATAGCTCACAGGAAGTTCATTATCTTCTAACATCTGAGAGAGAGGAGGAAGGACATGCCTTCCAAAATTGCAAGGCCAAATCCCCAAACCTCTCCATTAGACATACCCTGTGAAGTCTTCACAATTATCCATCCCATTCACAATTCAGAGGTCACACTATAGATGTCAACTCCTGAAGCTATCTTTTTACAGATATAATAGACCAAAAATACGCCTCCTAGGAACCCTCACCCCCTTCCCCAGTAATGAATGACACCTGTGAAGGTTGTGTGTTATCACCTAAGCAGCGTACTTGCCACATAATCCACAACTTTTCCTATATAAGCTTTAGCATCATTGCTATAAGGCTGCAAGTTCCATAAGGAGCTCTGCCTGCCATATTAGCATTGCAATAAACCTTTGCCAATTTGACTTAAAGAATGCTTGAGTCTATGAATTCTTTCCTGATGACCCTTTCCCATACTCCTGTTCTTGAGGGGTCCCTGAATCCCTTAAAATGTATCATTTCTTTGGTGCCCAATGTGGGGCATATCTGAGGTCTCAAGCATTCTCCTAGTCAAAGTAAGCCAGTAGAGGCTTGATAAATAAGTAAATGCTCATTCATTCATTCTCCTGGTGGTGATAGAGAAGGGAAAACAGCAGGGTTTCTGGACAAAGTCTCTTTCATTATGCAGGGGCTAGAAATCACTGGCTCTGCTCTTCTAGTTGGTTTCTGGTTATAATAAAAGATCACTTTCATGCTTAGCCTCCATGATCCAGACACTCCCCTCATTTCTCCTCTAAGGCCTGACCATCATGACTGATCTTTTAGTTGCTGGTCCTGATAGCCCCTCTTAGGCCTCTCCCTACTTGTAATACTTTCTGCCCCCCATTTCAAGGTTAGATGCATCAATCTTGCTGTTTGAAAAATCCAGGGGGAAAACCCCCTCACCCATCTGGGTGGTATCTGAGTGTCTTGAATTACTGTCCCTGTCGGTGGGGCCAACAATGGGCTAGGTAAGAAAATGAAAATATCTACAAAGTAATTCACAGGGGAAGGACCCTCATTTACTCCACAGGACAACTTATTAACAGCAGAATAAAGGCATCACCAGAGGGCACCTGGGATGGGTAGGGCAGCAATAGGAGAGGAACATCAGAAGCAGTGCTAGTTAGGGATTATGCTAAGAAGCTGAGATTCCACCCTTCCTAGTAGCGCATTTGATGTGGACTTGCTGAACAATCTCTGAGAAAGAGGGGGAAGAGAAGGCAGGGAAGGGTTGGGGAACATGAGGGTGGTGGCATAATGGATATCCTCTTTCTGTTCTTGTGTTTTGGTCAGAATTATTGGGCTGAAACTGGTTCTAGAGAAGTGAGGTATATTTGAGGGGGAGCCAGGTCATTTGTATCCAGGACTCACTGCACCATTGGTTACACCAGGTCGGGCATATTGCCCATGGCATACAATTCATTTAAACAAACACAAAGGCAAGGAGAAAGGTCTCCCAGAAGTTGCACTTTATTTCTTCTTGGGATTTATTGGCTTCTTTCTTTGGGACTTATTTGTTGCTTTGTTTTGGAGTCAATGCTGGAATTCTGGCAAGTTCACCAATGAAGAGATCAAAGTTCTCTCTCAGATTCTTTCCTCCCCACAGTCTGTATTGTGGACTAGTCCTGGGATCCAACTGTACAGAACACTGTTTGCTTAGGGTGTGGCCAAGAGGTGGAGTTCTGGAGTTGGTCAAGTGCTCAGGCCAGTGGTATAAGGGAGGAAGTCTGTCTCTAGCAGGACAATCCTTGTGTCCAGAGCAGAGCTCTCTCCATGTTCTCGTGGCTCTCCTCATGGCTCCCTGTGAGCCTCCCCAGGCTGTGGCTGTGGGCATCTTCCCTGGTCCTGACCCTGGGCTTGTTACAACTGACCCGAATCTTATCCAGGAGGCAGAAGCTTCTTCAAGGCCTAAAGAGCTTCCCTGGGCCACCCACACACTGGCTCTTTGGGCATTCCAAGGAGGTAGGTCCAGGCTCTTGGCTAGGGGTAAAGGCAAGAGTGATGGATTTGAAGAGGTAGAAGAAAGGCATATAAAGAGAAAGAAAGAAAAGGGGAGAGGGAAAGGAGGAAGAAAGACAAGAGGAGGGGATGACAAATAAAGGCAGAAAATGAAACACAGGATCTCAGTAATGAAAAGCTCAGAGGCAGCCAGCTCCCTTAATACCTGACCAAGACATTTCCCGCCCCCTGCCCAGAAGCATTACTGATGAATGAGTAGTAATCTGCCTCTGCTAGAAAGTTAATGGGGAACGGGAAGGAGAAGGGAGCCCACTACCTTCTGGCCCCACATCCCTTTCCCTATTAGACCAGCTCCCATTGTTAGGAAGGTTTTATGATGTCCAGGTGAAATCTGCAACAACTACTTGCCTCCACTTTCAATTTTTCCTCCATCTGCCCTTGGGCAGAGAGGAGTGAAAGAGTGGGAAGATGATTGCCAACACATTGGCCCTTTGGATTCCCTGGAGCTAGAGCTGTGCCTCAGGATGGAGAGAAAGAAGGAGAGGGCAAAGGAGAAGATAAGATCTGGTGATAATAGAGGAGAAAAGAGAAGAGGAGGAGAGAGACAAGGAAAGACAGGGAGGGGATTGCAGAGGAAGAGGTGGAGGGAGTAGAGAGGGGGAAAGGAGAGACAAAGAGGAGAAAGTGAGGAGGAAGAAGAGAGGAGGGCAGTGGGAAGGGGGAGAGGGAGGTGTGGGGATAGGGAGAGGATGAAGAGGAGGAGAACTATTTGTTTTTTTCCCTGAGAAATGGACTTTGGGCTTTTCTGTGTCAGTAAATCTGAGGCCTTTTCTCAGCTCTCACTCTCCTCGATTCTGACAAGCCTGTCCATCTGGACATTTTGTAGTCTCTTGTCTTCTGTACTACTCCTCTCTACAGGGTGTTCCTAAAGTCTGGACACATAGGAAAAAATGCATATTTTCAAGAAATGAAATGAATGAAATTTTCAACCACATTTTATTTAATTGGAATATTAACAAATAACATCTTCAATATGATTTCCATCATTTGTGATGGAAAGATTGAAGAAAAATGGCCCCAACACGTGAGCTTTCCGCAAACCACACCCCATCATAATTTTTGTGCTCCTTGCTGTTTGAAATGGTCCACCCAATGCGGATTGCTTTGGGACCGGTATTGAACATTCTATCTGTTAACCTCACCATCCACATAAAACAAAGCTTCATTGCTGAACAACACAGAGTGTTTGGTGAAACGGCTAATGAGATATTAATGAGATTCCCTACGTGTCCAGACCTTAGGGACACCCTGTACTGGTTCTCCTAGCTCGTCTTCTTTATCGGATCAGTGTCCAAGTCCTGTTTGTTCTCTTAGAGGGATGGTCCCAAGTCTCTGTCCCGAGCCTTTTTCTCTGCTCTCTCTACACTCTCTCCTGTGGTGATCCCAACAGCTTTCGTGAGTCTAGCCCATCATCTCCGTTCTGATGACTCTGAGGGCTACCTCTGCCCGTCCCCAGTCCCACATTGTTGTTGCCTTCTTGCCATGCCTTTCCCTGTGGCTGTCCCATTGGCATCTCCAATTCAGCAAGTCCAAAACAGAACTAGGTATTCTTCCCTCCCCTGGGCTGGCAGGTAGTGTCCCCAGGAGGCGGCTGGGAGGGAAGGTGGTTCTAGTACTTCAGCTGACAGGCTTCTACCAGTGTGCTCCCCACCCCATCATAATATAAAATCAGTATAAGTTACCCAGCCAGGCTTAATTGGCTTTTATAAAAGGGCATTTATGAGACGGATATTGTCAGAAGAGTTGGTACAAAACAACCCACAGTGTTCCCTCCAACCTGGGTACTTTCTCCCCTAAGTGCCTGTAGAAAGTATGCGTAAAGGCAGAGTGTATGTGGCAAAGGGGATCATGCGCACTTCCTGGAAGTCCTTTATCCCCTTCCTCGAGCCCTCATGATGATCCCCTTGGGCAGGGGAAAGCCCAGCTTTCCAATGGGCTCTTTGGAGAGTTGCAAAACTCCCTTCCTCAGAGTAGCTCATCCATCCTCTGTAGACAACACCACCAGGGCTTCCAACTGTTCCAATGAGAAATCCAAATCTCCTCATCTTTTTCCGTTCATGAGGTTATTCTCTGGTCAGTAACAGAAGAGGAGACCTGAAGTCTTCTTGTTTCTCCCCTAAGAGCTTAGTGGAAACATTCTCCTCCATCTGCAGCCTTGAATGATGGAATCTGGACTGCCTCACTCACTATTCAAGCCCATGGGGCATGCCGGAGTCTCTTTAATCAATCACAACATACTTCCTGTGTAGAATAATTTGATTTCCTTCTTCACAAATTGATGAACTAGCTTCCTTTGATGAATCACTGCCCATGTCTTGCTCCCTTAGCAGAGACTTATACTAGGCTGCACTCTGGGGGTCCCCATCTCTTCTCTTCTCTTCTCTTCTCTTCTCTTCTCTTCTCTTCTCTTCTCTTCTCTTCTCTTCTCTTCTCTTCTCTTCTCCTCTGTTCTCCTCTCCTCTCCTCTCTTCTCTTCTCTTCTGTTCTCTTCTGTCCTCTCCTCTCCTTTCTTCTCTTCTCTTCTCTTCTCTTCTCTTCTCTTCTCTTCTCTTCTCTTCTCTTCTCTTCTCTTCTCTCTCTCTCTCTCTCTCTCTCTCTCTCTCTCTCTCTCTCTCCTCTCTTCATAGTCACCTAATACAATTTTGTGGGTTCACCCTTAGTTCAATGAACCTAACAGATTGACTAATTGAAATGTTCACACCCATTAATCAATCCAACTCCCAGAACAATTATAATAAGGTACAGGCCTAATCATGTTGCTGCTTTGCCCCCAAATTGAGAATGGTTTCCCATTGCCCACAAATAACATATAAATGGCTCAGGCTGGCATGTTAGCCTGGGGCAGTAATCCCCAGTTGCCTCCCACTTACTCTTCTAGCCTTATTTAATAGTACTCCCCTTCATGTACTCCTTTTTTATTGGCACCCTCAGCCTCTAGCCATTCCTTCATTTTAAAACCGTATCTCCCATTCCCAAGCATTTGCAGAAGCCATTGCCCTTGCTTGGAAAGAACTCCCTCAGTTTGCCTCTTTAAATCCTTTCTCCAAGCCTCAGCTCAGAACTTGCCTTCCCAGTGAAGCATTCCCTGAGGCCTCTGCCTCACATTGGCTAATACTTTCTCTTTTCTCACTAAAATGGATAGATTGTGCTGATAGACATTCTTGTTCAGTCATGTCCAGCTCTTTGTTATCCCTTTTGGGGTTTTCTTGGCAAAGATATTGGAGTGGTTTGCCATTTCCTTATCCAGCTCACTTTACAGATGAGAAAACTGAGGCAAACAGGTTAAGTGACAGCTAGTAAGGTTCTGAGACCAGATTTGATCTTAGGAAGATGACTTTTCCTGACTCCAGGCCTCATACATTATCTACTGTGCCGCTTAGCTGCCCCAAACTGTCTTAATGCCTATTATAAACAGGGATACCTTTGGAACAAGCAGATATCACTTTACTGAGCAAAGTCAAGGCTGAGAACAGGGCCAAGACACATGCCAAACGTAACTAAAAGGGCTTTGCCTCTAGAGCTTTTGAAGTTGCCAAGATGGATGAGTAGAGTCCAAAGGCTCTCCATGGGTGACATCCATCTGAATTCATCTGTGGCATGGCAACAATATAGCACCATCCAAATGGCCAAGTCATGGGCATTTGTCTGTAGAAAGAGTGGTTTTGTGATAGCAATTCTGAAACATATCATGGCTATGCGAAACTAGCTTAAGGAACCCAGATTTAATAATCAACGTGAATTATACAAGGGAATATATAGACTATGCAATCCATCCCTGAAGGTAGCTAAAAAAACCCAAAGCTTGTGCAAGGCCTAACAATACATAACCTGATGGCTGGAATTGTACATGATAGGTTGCTCTTTTGCATTGACATACAAGTGGCAAATTTCCATACAGATCTAAAAATATTCTGGAGAACTCAACCACTGAAGAGAACTGAAACCAGGATATTATCAGAGACTTGCTGTTGCCCACAATCTCCTTGATGATATTTATTTAAAAAAACAACCTTAAGAGGAATGTTGTTACTAGATGGCACCATGCCAATGTAACAAGAGCCCATGTGTAGTGACAGGGTTCCACAAGTAGTGAGGTCCATATATAGTGAGAGCTGTCCCTCTGCCTGTAGGAAAGGGGAGTACCACTGTGTGACTCAAAGTGGGGAGGCAGAATAGACATCTCTTGCCTCTTCTCCTCCTCCTCTTCTCCAATGGAGACTTTCATTCTTGCCAGGAGGGGATGCAGGATGTTGGGGCTGGAGGTCACTCTGCTCTTCTCAGAGTGACAGGGTACCTCTAGAATAATATATTTCTCCTCCCTTCAATTTTGTTAGTCTAGGGAATATGTTGTAGTTCAATCTAACTTCTGCTCATTGCATCATTATTAATGGGGAAGGAGGACTCCAAGCTCTATATGCAAGGCTTGACCCCTTTCTGGTCATATACTACCAGTTCTACAATGAACACATGGGGCAAATAACAAAGAAACCTATTTATCCAAATGGCCGCAAAACAGACATTAAAACAGTGACCCTACAGGGGTGAACTTGCATCTTCATGCCTTTATTCAACTACAAAAATGTATTGTTATTTGTTCCCTCTGAGCAATTGTCCTTAGAAAGGAATAATAGCAAGGCAGCAGCTTGTCTCAGGACCATTTCTCTCTGAACCTCAGCAGAAAAGACAAGAAAGAGATAGCAAAGACAACAAAACCCACAATGATAATATAGGGATAATAGTGCTAGGTAGCTTGGTGGTGCAGAATGGTGGAGAATGTTCTATACTAAGAGTCAGGAAGACCTACCTTCAAACCCCACCTTTCAACCTAACTAGCTCTGTGACTCTGAGAAAGCCTCTTCACTTCTGTTTGTCTCAGTTGTCTTATCTATAAAATGGGGATGATGATAATAGTACTTACCCTCCAGGGTTGTTGTGAGGGTAAAATGAAGTAATATTTGTAAAGCACTTCACATACCTTAACTGCTAACTATTATTTGGCAAGGCAGCTACATGACAGTACATAGAGTGCCAGGCCAAGAGTCAGGAAGAGTATGCTAGCATATTTCCTGTGTGTGTGTGTGTGTGTGTGTGTGTGTGTGTGTGTGTGTGTGTATGTATTCTTCCTCCTTTGAATCAATTCTGATGAGAGCGAGGTTCAAGCATTGCCCCCCCATTTCCCCCTTTACTATAAAAGCTCTTCCTATTGTGCCTCCTTTATGTGAGAAATTTTTCTTCCATTCTCCCTCTCCCTTCCCCCTTCTCCCTCTTTCTCACCCCTACATTCTTTTCTTGGAGAGCATCCCAACATGATCAACGGACACCCACACCCTCTGTCTATGCAGATGCCTTCTAACTTCCCTAATAACGATAAAATTCTTAGGAGTTCCATGTATCATCTTCTCATATAGAAAAGTAATCAGCTTAACTCCATTAAGTCCCTTTCATTTTTACCTTTGTATGCTTCTCTTGAGTCTTCTATTTGAATGTTGAATTTTTTATTCATCTCTGGCCTTTTCATCAGGAATGCTTGGAAGGCTTGTATTTCACTAAATGTCCATTTGTGCACCCTCCCCTCCCCCCAGCTTGAAGAATAATACTCAGTTTTGCTGCATAGGTTATTCTTGGTTGTAATCCTAGCTCCTTTAGTGTCTGGAATATGTTATTCCAAGACCTCTACTTCTTGAAGGTGGAAGCTGCTAAATCTTGTGTGATCCTGATACAAGTTTACCTTATTAAAGTTTACCTTAATTTTCAAATGTAGCATTGATGAGTTCCCTATATCTACATCATTCTCTTTTGACAACCCTTTTTCTTCCTCATTGAAATTGTTTCATTGTATCTTTAGAATTCCCTTCTTGATTACTTTCCTTCCTCCTTGTGTTTCTCCCCATCTGTTCCTGTCCATGTCTTCCTCCCTTTTATTTCCCCATTTATCTTTTCCTCTACAATCCCTTCTCTCTCCATTTCTTCTCCCTCTTCTGATCCCCTCATCTCTTTTTCTCTACCTCATCCTTCCTACATCTCCTTCCACAAGTTACTCATTTTCTATATTTTACTATTACTCTGACAATTCATCCTCCCCACCACTTCTAACACATCTCTTATTTCTTCATCTCTTTCTCTCATAAGCTGAATTCAAGTCACCTTACTGAAGTGAACTTTCCGAGGTGCTGATTTCTGAGTCACTGTCAGTTAAATCTAAGTGATTCTGGAGAGCATGATGGGTACTGGAAATGGTTAAGTGTGCTGATCATCAAAAAAAGGAAGAGAATGAAATGTGTAAACCATAGACTTATGAGCTTGCCTTTGATTTCTTGCAAAATTCTGGAATATGTTGAAGAGATGGCTAGTGAGCATCTGCAAAAAGAAGTCATGATCACAGCAGATCAACCTGGCCTCAAGAAAAGATCATGCCAGACTAGTTTATTTCCTTTTTTGACAAGGTTATTAAACTAGTGGATAAGTGATTAAATTGCTGTTGGTAGAGCTTACCTAGATTTTAGCATAGCATTTGAATAAACATTTAATGCTACTTTTATAGAAAATGTCGGGGGGGGGCAGCGAGGTGGTACAGTGAGTAGAGCACCGGCCCTAGAGTCAAGAGGACCTGAGTTCAAATCCAGGCTCAGATACTCTGCACACTTATTAGCTGTGTGACCTTGGGCAAGTCACTTAACCCCAATTGCCCTTCCTTCCCCCTCAAAAAAAAAGAAAAGGTGGGGAATTTGAGTTGGATGATATGTAGATTTGGACCTGGCTAAATGGATGAATTTAACCTAGTCATCAATGGCTCTATAGAAATGTATTGTAGATCTGAAGTGGAGTATCCCAGAGACCTGTGCTCAGCCCTTTCCTGTTTAACATTCATACAAATGACTTGGATAAAGCATAGATGATATCCTTTTCAAATATATCACTGATGCAAAGATAGGGTGATTAGCTTACATACTGGAAGACAGGTTCAGGGCCCTAAAAGATCTTGACTAAAACAGGGCTATATTTTAAAAAATGAAATGTAATAAGGACAAATGGAAAGTCATCTATTGGTACCAAAAAATTAACATCACCAGTACAAGATTGTGGGGAGCAGGGGCTGCCCAGATATCAGTCTGTCTGGGAAAGGTCTGGGAATTTCAGTGGACTATAAAGCTTCATATAAGCCAGCATGGTGATATGGAAGCCAAAATTTTAACGTGGTTTTCACCTACATTAAAGAAGGAAGAGGACTTCGAGAAAAGGGAGATGATACTTACATTGTCCTATGTTCTGTATCAACTACATTTGGAATATTGTGTTCAGTCCTGGGCACTGCCTTCTAGAAAGGATATTGATGAGCTGGTAAATGACCACAGAAGACCAAATTGGTTAGTGGAAGGCCTTGTATCCATACTTGGAGGATGGGAGTGGGGATGTTCAGCCTGGAAGGAAGGCTCAGGAGGGTAACTGTCATCATGTAATAGAAAGGCTGTCAAGTGGAAGACTGTGTGTCATTGGCCCCACAGGGAAGAACTAGAGGAAATAAGTAAACATATAAAGAGACAACTTTTAATATAAGAAAAAAATTCTAATGTTAGAGCTATCCAAATGTTAATAATCCAAATTGGCTACATTGGGAGGTAGTGGGCTTACCCTCACTGAAGGTCTTCAAGCCGGGCTTTAACTGAATGATCACTTGGAAGTATGTTTTATTGAGGTTTTCACATGTTTTTTAGGTATGGACTGGACTAGGTGGCTGATAAAATACCTTGCAACTGAAATTCTATGATTCTGTGATTACTCCTCCCATATTTCTCTCTCTTCCTATTCTCAGTCTTCCTTATTTCTGCTTCCATCTTTCTTATTTTTTTCTTCCCATATCTTCTTCCCAATTTTTTCCCTTACATATCCACTTATCCTAGAACTTCTTCCTTCAAATAATCTTCCCCTTGGATTTCTTTCTTTGTTGTGATAGACAGCTCGTTCACTGATAGGGTCTTAAAGGACTGTCATCTGTCATAATACGTATAGAATTCTCTAACTTGTGGGAATTTGTTTTTGTCCTCTCCTGACCTCCAGTAACATGGTCTCTGTGATCTCTCTTCCCTTCACCCTTCCCCCTTCCTTCTTCCCCCTTCCCCCTTCCCCCTCCCTCTTTCTCCAATTGCAGATGAAGAAGGAAGGTGAATTGGACAAGGTTCTGTCGTGGGCCAACATTTACCCCTGTGCACACCAGCTATGGTTGGGGAATTTCCTTGGTTTCCTGAACATCTATGACCCTGACTACACCAAGGCTGTGTACAGTCGAGGAGGTGAGGGAACTTGAGACTTCCCAGTGGGGTCTAAAGTGGAGCCAGGAGGGTAAATATGGGAAAGAAGGAATGGAGAAGGGGAATGGGAGGGTAAAGGAGAGGGATCCCAAGTAATAGAATGCTCAGAGGCTTGAACTGTGGAAATGGCAAACCACTCCTGTATCTTTACCATAAAAACCCCAAAAGGGGTCACGAAAAGTTAAAAAAGACTGGAAAATGATTCAATAGCAACAACATTCATTAAATGTGTTTAGGTTGGAGAAGAGAAGGTTTAGAGGTAAAATTATAAGTTCTTTCAAGAATTTGAAGAGTCCTCATACAGAAGAAGGACCAGCCTTGCTCTACTTGGCCCCTGAGGGGTGAACTAATAGCAGGGGGGGAGAAGGAGTTGCTGAAAGGCAGCTTTCATCTTGATGTCAATATGGCAGAAGCATGGGGTGATCTACCCCCACTCTAGCTTCTCATATCTCTCATATAGTCATGTAGACATGTCCTTAGTCTCTTTGATGGTTATCTCACTCCCTAGCTTCCCATAAACAGACTACTACTTTGCTGCTAAACTAAAATTCTCTCAGAGTCCTAGAGGTAACACTATTAAGGGACAAATCCACTCTTCCTGTAGACCACTCTAACTATTTAGCCCCCACCAGTCCATTTCTATTTGAAAAGTCACTCAGAATGATACTTCTAGATCTTTAGCAGAACTATTGACTTAATAATAAGGCAAAATAAATAGTGATGATAATAGTAAAGGTACTCATATTTTAAAGCAGATAAACATGTCACAATCCATACATAAATCTGGGTCACATACTCTCACAAAACAATCAATATCTATTGGCACCAGTGCACATACACTTACAGAAATCTGCGAAGGAGGCAAATGAACAACGAAAAGCTGTGTGCTCAAGACAGCTCACAGATGTACAACTATAAAATTAAGTATGGTCTTTATATCTCAGGAACTGTTCAGAAATGTTCCTTGATGAATGGAATTTCTCTGTTGAAAAATTCCTTCAGCTAATAAGTTCAGCTGAAACTGTACTTGACTAATACCTTACTGGACAACATTTTAACCAATGCAGGTGATAAAGTTCTGAAGCCTCCTCTACCTCCTCCTACACTCTCTTCCTCTCTCTCACCTTTCTTCCTTCTGTCTCTGCCTCTTACTACAATTCTGTTCGGGGTTAGACTATGGTCAAATTGATCATACTTGTTCCATAATAATACAACA
Source organism: Trichosurus vulpecula (assembly GCF_011100635.1). Lineage (NCBI taxonomy): Eukaryota > Metazoa > Chordata > Mammalia > Diprotodontia > Phalangeridae > Trichosurus > Trichosurus vulpecula. The sequence continues at coordinate 32,353,249 of NC_050576.1, read as the reverse complement.
GCTCGGGTTTTCATATTGTCCCATATATTGACTTAAATGTTGTCCTAATCATTGAAGCTGATTGTCTTTTTCATTTGCTCTAAACTTCACAAATTTGTTACCAACAAAAGTCAGCAACAAGTGGCTCCGAATTCACTCAGATAGCAAGTGCTTCAATAAGTGTAACTCTCATAGGTTTGTGAGCAGGCTTAACTTGGCACAAGCACATCCACAAGCAATTGTTTACCATGTGCTTACTGTATTCCAGGCACAGTGCTAAGGGCTAGGGATATGGAGAAAAGCAAGAACAGCCTTTGACCTCAAGTAGTTTACCATCTAATCCAATCAGCCTTAAAGGGAAAGTGCCATAATGAAGACAAAATTCCTCAGAATTAGAATTAGCCACCAGGGGAATGGGCTTCCTGGGGATATGTGGGGGAGGTGGCAGCAGCAGTGCTGGATGTCACTGAAGTCAGTGCAGGATGGCCACTGGCCACAGATGCTGGAAAAGAGCTTCTTACTTGAGCAATGATTGGATTCGATGGCCACTGTAAATCCTTCTACCCCTGAGATGCGGTGTTTCTGAGCCTCTGGGCTCCTAGACCTAGACCTTGTATCCTCAGGGTAAAGACAGGATTGGTCCTATTCTCTGCCAGCCTGAGCATGCTTTCGCTGACTGCACCTTTTTCCCTCTACAGATCCCAAGGCCTTCGACATATATGGTTTCCTCTTACCATGGACTGGTGAGTGGGATTCCTCTGCCTCCCTTAACTCTCTCATCCCCTTTAGGTATGGTATGGAAAGCAGAAGTGCTGGTCTGAATAGTGGGATGATTGGATCTGGGGGAAGAAGCAAGAGTATCCAACCCCTTCTTCTTCTCCCTCCCCATCATACACTCTTTCAGTCTTCACCCTACCCATAGTCCTAGCTCTGTGCCAAATCCTGAGTTTGACCAAGCAGTCAGTGGGTTCTTCCTTTCCAGGAGCTCCTAGTTTCCCTGAGAAGATAAATCATGCATATGCCATCTTCCTAAGATTGAGCAAAAGCCTTAAATGGGAACTCAGGAAACCTGGGTCCTGACCCTGACTATGCCCCCATACCACCATGTGATCTTAGGCAAGACTCCTCCCCTGTCTAGACCTCTTTCCTCCTTTATAATAGAGGAATAATAATATATCCTCTGGTCCTTATAGGCTGGCTGGGAAGAGAGCACCATTATGACCTCTTGAGGAATGATAGCTATCTGAAACATTATCAGTGCAGTCTATCAAATGATCATATCAGGCCGTAGGATATCCTGGGGCCCAGCCCTCCTCTGCTTTGTATTTCACCTCTGTTCATTTCTGTGACACTCTATCTCTCCCTTCTTGGGACCTTCCTATATCTCTCCTCCTTATCACAGATATAGTTACTGTCTTTACTCAAATATTTTTTTCAAATTTTAATTTTCTTTATTATTCAAAAAACATACCCTTTTTATCTATTTTTTTGACTCTGTGCTTGTGCCTTCAACACCTTCACAACAATTTTCTGCTCCTCAATCAGGAAAGCACGCTTGATCCTGTCATGGACACACTTAGCACACATGGAGCTACCATAAGCCCTGCTGACATGCTTTTTTGTCTTCGATAGCCTCATAAGAACTTTAGGTCTCACTGCACGATCACCTCGAAGTCTTCCTGGGCATACACAACAGCCTGATTTTGGTGCTTTTCCAACTTTCTTGGTATAAAGGTAAACAATTCTGTTACCCAGGGTTCGTGACAGCCGAGTTTTGTTGGAAGCTGTATTGTAGGACAGCCTACAGTGATATTTCAGATGCTGAAACATTTTTAATTTTTGTCAGATCTGTCACTGGAAGAGCTTTACTCATATTTTAACACCTTGCAATGGCTTCTGACCCTTTCTCTCCAGTGGGCTTACTTTCTCCATGATTACCAGTAATCTCTTCACAGATACTATATCCAGTGGCTTTTCTTCAATCCTCACCCTTCTAGATGTCTCTGCCACTTTCGTGACTGTTAACCACTCCCACCTTCTGCATAGTCTTTCTTCCCTTTGCATCCTTGATAATTCTCCTTCCTGTTTCTGCTGCTCCATCTCTGACTATTTATCAGTCTCCTTTGCTAGATTACCAGGCTGCAAAGTATCTTACTTTCTTCAATAAGCATCCAGCAAATAGTAGCTGAATTCCATTGAGTTTATGGCTGCATCAACTCTCCAATTTGAGACTCTAAAGCAAATGTAAACATTCAATCAATCAGCAACCATTTTTTAAGCATTTCTTACAAAAATACAAAGATAAATATGGAGCAATCTCTGTCCTGGGGAGTTTATATTCTTGCGGGGTGTAGGTAGCAACCTGAACAAAGCAAGTAGGTACAAAGCGTAATTTCCGCTGCTGGTGGAAGACCCTAGAAGCTGGGGGTGTGGGGGGAAGGGGGTGGCAGGGATCTTTCCAGTCTTCTCTTTCCCACATGACATGCATTCTGGCCAAGTTTCTTCCAGCATTTCTGTGTACGTGCCATTCTACAGTCAATCCTTGACTTTGGGAGGGGTAAGGCTCCTAGAAAATGGTGCAAAAGAAAAAAATGCAAATGTTGCTACATTGAACATATGGGAAATAAGGGGCTAGGTACCTTTGCAAGTAAAGACTGTAATCTTTCATTAGAGATTGCTGAAGATTTGCTTTTCTGCCTTCAAATCTCAGTAACAAAACGTCAATGCTGATAATAAGCACTTTCTGGAGCAGATTCACAAACACTTTTATGACTGCTTTCCTCCTTTTTGTGGATATAACAAATCTTTGATTCACTGACACCAAACTTGGGCTGACAGTGGCTGAAGATACTGTAGCATCAAGCTTATGTAACCTTTATTTTCTCACTGAGCCACTTCATTGACTTTGCACCCTTGGCCTTAGAGCCCACAGGACTTGCACAATGCTTTGGGGGCAGGATTGCAACACAAAACTTGAGTTTTAAAGGCAACCAATGAAAATATGCAATGAATGTGTGAGGAGCTGTTTACTATAGTAGGGTGAAGAACCTCAGTGGCGTGCCCAGTAGACTACCAGCTGCTCCACACACTTGTAAGCATCACACCTCTCAGTTTTTCTGTACTGAGCATAGCTGTGAATGTGTGTGGTTGTCAACATGAAGCTGAAAATAAAGTTACTAATAGAATCACGTGAATGCTTGAAGTCACAAAAGTTAAAGGTGTGAATGTTGAAGATGGACTGTGTTTCTATGCCTTTGCACAAGCTGGCTCCAATGCCTGGAAGACTTTTTCTCCTCACCTCCAGCTCTTGGAATCCTCAGCCTCCTTCATGACACACCTCCCATGGAAAGTCTTTTCTGATCTTTCCAGAGTTTCTTTCTCTCCTGCCATTACCTTGCATTTACTTTTCCTAGAGTATTTGCAGTCCATTAGATTATAAGCTCCATGAGGGCAGGAACTGTCTTTTGCCTCTTTTTGCATCCCCAGTGCTTGGCACAGTGCTTGACATGTAGTAGATGTTTAATAAATATTTCTTGATTAATTTATTGCTACTTCCCCTGGGAGAATGTGAATCTGTTGTGTGGAGCCTTGGAGGGGTCATTGTGGAGAGAACATAAGGGTTTTTGTTCTTCTATTCCCATAGTGCTATGTGTTCTAACCTTCCTCTCAGCTCTAGAATTCTCTTTTCTATGGTCTCAAGTCCCTTCATGTTTGAACACTCTGTGTGTTCTGTGGCTCAAGGTCATTCCCAGCACTGCCATTCTGTCATTGTCTTTGTATGTTTTCTTAAGTAGGTGAAACCTCCCCAATGAAGTCTTATTCCATGACTAAGGTCTTCAGAAAACCCCTTCAATTTCAATTTTATTGAGGATTGACTGCGTGCTCCTAGAAGGTGGAATGGGCTCCTTATTCCTCTCAGTATTTCCATGTGCCTGAATCCTGGACAGGAAGTGACTGTCCTGATGATATTCTCTACTCTGTCATGTCTTCTCCCTCCTAATCCCAGGCATGGGCCTACTGGTTTTGGATGGGCCCAAGTGGTTTCAGCACCGGAAACTGCTCACCCCTGCCTTTCACTCAGAGGTCCTAAAACCATATGTGGACCTGTTTGTGGAGTCTACCAAAGCTATGCTGGTGAGAAGCTTCTTGAAGTCTTGCTCTAATCCTTGTCCCTCTCCTGGGGATAAAACTAAAGCTTGGGGTACCTTAGAGGGGAAGTTTAGGTTGGAGCCTATAGTGCTGCACTGGAGAGAATGTACTTTGGAATAGATAAGAGAAGAAAACTGGGTGGTTTGGGAAGGGGTACAGGAAGAGCTGTGAGCCCTGGGAACAAGTCCTGTAGGTCTATGGAGCTTGGAGTTCAAAGGGGTCTCTGATTTCCTATCTTTTTCAGAACAAATGGGAGAAGAAGATTCAGAAAGACAAGTGTGTGGATATCTTCCCAGATGTGGGTCACATGGCTCTGGACAGTTTGATGAAATGTGTCTTTGGAAGGAGCAGTAGGAGCCAGACACAGAGGTCAGTGAAAGCACCCTGAATGTCCTAGGGGAGCTGTCTTTACCTGTCCCCTAGGGAGGAAGCCCCTCGTTTGAGAGGAGACACAACCTTGTCCTGGGGAGCCTCTGTTTGGGGAGGAGAGACACAAATACCACAAGGAAATATCACTGAAGTCTGGATGGTAAGGGTCCTGATGGAAGATATGGGACTTTGAGTGATCCCCCAGTACAGAGCTTGCTTTTCCAACATGTCTAAGTCCAGGGGGGAGGGGAATGACTACTCAAAATGCCAAAACACAGCTATCCCTTCTTCCCTCCTCCCTAACCTAATTGCTTCAATTCTTCCCCTCCTTGGCCCCTGCAGTGACACCAGATATTATCAGGCCATCGGGGAACTCACCTTGTTGATGCAAGAGCGAATGGCAGCCTTCCAGTATCACAACGACTTCTTCTACTACTGGTTTACGCATCATGGCCGAAAGTTCCTTCAGGCCTGCAAGGTTGCTCATGACTACACTGGTGTGTCTTCAGCCTGGGGCTGCTCTTCTTTTATCCCACCTTCTCTCTCCCTCCTTCCTTCCTTCCTTCCTTCCTTCCATCCTTCCTCTTTCCCTCCCTCCTTTCTTTCTTTCTTCCTTCCTTCCTTCCTTCCTTCCTTCCTTCTTTCCTTCCTTCCTTCCTTCCTTCCTTCCTTCCTTCCTTCCTTCCTTCCTTCCTTCCTTCCTCCTTCCCTCCCTCCCTCCTTCCTTCCTTCCTCTCTCCCCCTCCCTCCCTCCCTCCTTCCTTCCTTCCCTCCTTCTTTTCTGTACTTTCTTCTTTCATCCCTCCTCCTTATAAGCTCTACCCCAAGGGTTATTCCTCATTACCCTTCCCCCATGAAGTGCAGCCTTTCTGTGACCCTGTGGCCCCCTGTCCTCTACTCTTTCTCTAGCGAAATCATGCCATATAACTCTTCCCTTTGAGGCTGGGGAGAATATTTCACAGAATCACAGAATCTCTGAGTTAGAGGAAATATCAGTGAGCATGTATACAACCTCTATCTGAGAAGGGAAGTTTACTACAACATGTCCAACAAGAGGTTATCTAAACTCTCATTTGAAGATGTCAGAGGATAGGAACACACTAGTACTCCAAGCATCCCAGTTCCACCTTTGGACAGCTCCAATTATCAGGAAGTTTTTGCTTATATGAAGGACAAATCTGCCCCTGAAATTTCCACCAGTTGGTCCTGGCTCTGCTTTCAGAGGCTGAGAAAAGTAAGTCTAATCTCCTTCCTATCTGATAGCCATCCAAATATTGAACACATGGTCACTCATTCTAGAAATCTTCCCTTCTCCAGGACAAACATGTTTACTACCTTCAATTAATCCTTATATCTCAAGATCTTTCATTAGTCCAGTCCTCCTCTTCTGGAGGCTGTCCTGTTTCTCAATATCCAGAACTGAATACAGTCATTCAAACGAAGTCAGAAAAGGTCAGCAGGTAACAGGACCGTCAGCTACATCATTAGGGCCTCTGTGCTTTTCTTGAAGCACACTGAGATCATGTTAGCTTTTCATTGGATGTTCTGTTTTACTCTCAACTCTTATTGTCTTTGTAGCTCCCTCAGTTACTCAGATCTTTTTCAGATGAACAGGATTCTCTCAGACATCTTGTAATTGTGAAGTTGATTTTTTGAACCAGAGCATTAAACTTTACATTTATCTATCCATATAAAAATTCATCTTCTTATATTTGGCTTATTGTTATACCCTTTGGAGATTTTTTTGGTTTTCATCTCCATGGCTAAATGCTGTTAATGGTCTTTCTCAGCTTTGTGATATCTTTATGTTTGATAAGCACATTATCTAGGTCTTTATCCAAGTAACTGATAAAATGTCAAAAGTTACATAGTTGACTGGAGAATGGATTTCTAGGGTAGTTTGTCTGAGATCGCCCTCAAGGTTCATACTGAGGCATTAATAATGACAAGCTTTTGGGTTCAGCCAAACTGAGATATCTAGTTTTGCTAGGAACAAGTCCATTTTGCCCACTAGAAAAGTATGCAAGACGTTTCCAAATGCTTTATTAAAATTTAGATCAACCATATCTTTAGCATTCCCTGAATAAACTAGCCTAGTAACATTGTCAAATAAGCAAATGAGGCTACCCTGACATAACTTACCCTTGATGACCTCTGGTAGTTTTTTAATCATCACTACTTCCTTGCTAAAAAAAACTACTAAATGTTTTAAGTATAACTTTTGTTTTTCATTACTAGTCATTTTCTAATACTTTTCATTACTGTGTGTTTCTAGTAACATAGGCAATTTCTAGATATAATCTTTCCTCCCATCTTCAGTCTTCACCGCCTAGAATGTAACCCTAACATATGACAAGAAATAACACTTCAGCAAAAAATGGCTGCACATAACAGTATATGCAAACTTATTTCCTTGTGGTCCTTGAGGTTTCTTGCCAAGAGAAATGGCACATGGATCTTGGGATCTCTCATTACCTGTTCTCAGGGAACAGGCAATGTTTTTGTTGATATTTCTTTAGAGTTTGGCTTCCTTTTTATGATGTTTCCATTTTCATTGTTGTAGTCATTGTGCATATCATTCATCTATTTCTGTTTATTTCTCTTTGAACCTCTTCATACAAATCTTCCCATGTTTTTTGGTTTCCCCAGATCTGTCATTTCTTGCTGAATGATGACATTTCATTATATTCACCTGTCACCTTTCCTAGCCATTCTCTAAATGATGGATACTCATTTTGTTTCCAGGTCTTTGCTGTAAATAAAAAAAGATGTGGCTATGACCATATTATTATATATTGGAACTGTGTTTCTGTCTTTGACCTCCACAAGCTATATGCCCAGTAATGGGAACAATGGGTTAAAGGTTACAAACAATTCAGTCACTTTTAGTGTGCAATTCCACATTGATATCTGGAAACCCATGAAAACTTAGAATTTGCATGTCTTGAATCATTATTGATTTGAAGTATATTTTTATGTAGTTTTTCATAACATAACATGTTTAAATCTTCTGGTTCTTTATTGAATGAAAAAAGAATCTTGGTCTTATAAATTTATGTCAATTCCCTATAGTCTCTTGGATATAAGACTTTTATCTGTAATAGGGAATGCAAAGATTTTCCCTGTTCAATAGTTTCTATTCTTATTCTATTTGCACTGACTTTGTGCAACAGATTTTACATTTTATTAATAAAAATTATTAGTTTTGTCTTTTAGGTACACCTCTATCTCAGAACAGCATAAGGGCTAGAGAGGTGTCTTTGTAGCCAGGAAGAGATGAGTTCAAATCTCAATTGCGACATATACTTGTGTTATTCTGGGAAAATTACTTAACCCCTTGGTGTTCTAAGTGACTCTTTATGACTGTATATAAGTTATGGTGAAGGAGCTGCTCTGTGTGGTAGAGGGAATTTTTTTTACTTAGGAGTTCCCTGAGTTTTATACCAATCAAACCACAGGGCTATTCCATAATTGTGACATTTGTCTCTATCTCTGTCTCTGTCTCTCTGTCTATGTCTGTCTCTGTCTCTCACTTTCTCTCTGTTTCTCTGTCCCTCTCTGTCTTTCTCTCTTTCTCTCTCTGTCTCTTTGTCTCTCTGTCTCTGTCTCTCTGTCTGTCTCTCTCTCTCCATATACATGTATGTTTGTCTAAGTGTATAATTATATATCATCAATTTATGTTTAATCTGTATCTTCATTCATGGCCAATTTTGCTTTATGGTTCAAGGCACCGGTATAAATCTATTATTTTTTTCTAGTTGTTTACTAGGCATACTTTGATATATGAATTGAAGCTGGCTCCTAGTTAAATTCAATTCAACAAACATTTGTTTGAGGGTCATACCTTCCTTTTCTAAATGATCACAACACATTCCTTGAATATTATATTATGGAATTCTATCAGGAAGCATTTAACTGATGAGTATGGCTTTAAAAAAATAACCTTACCTGCTTCCTTTCTTCAAAAATCAGGTCTACATTGGCTATTCTCCAGTCCTCCAGCATTTCTTCTGCTTTCTCTGATCTTTCTAAGGCCACTAAACTGTGGCTCAGCAAGCACACTCACCCATTCTGGTGGGTTCACCTTTGCCAGGTGACTGATAGGAACTCAGTGTAGTTCTCTTGGTACCATTTCCTCACGAATCATAGTTTTCAACTCCCTGTTGGCATTTTTTATTTAATCCTCTTTGCTGGGAAATAAGTTCTACATATTAATAAGATAGAAGCAAAAATAATGGTTGAACGGCTCTGTTCACTCTCTCTCTTCAGTTAATTACAGTCATTGCCACCCTGGACAGTGGACTTATCTGTCCCTTTAGCTCATTTTTCCTCTTTTTATTGTCCTTAGTTTCCTTCACCAGTCTTAGCTAATCCTGAAATAATGATAATAGCTAATGTTTATATATCACTGTAAAATTTGCAAAGCCTATATATATGTATATATGCCTATGTATACATACACAGACATATGTGTGTATATATGTGTGTGTGTATATCTATCTATCTAAAATTTGGTCCTCACAACAACCACAGTTCCTCTTATTATCCCCACTTTTCAGAGGAGGAAGATAAGTCTGAGAGAAGTTAAATACCTTAACTGGAGTTACACAGCTAATAAATTTCTGAAGCCAGATTTGAACTCAGGCCCTCCTGCCCCAGGTCTGACGCTCTATCCACTGGGACACATCTCTCTCTAACTTGACACTACACTTTAGGATCATGAGCTTATTCTCATCACATCCTCCCATCTTCTTTGCCTTCTCTAATTCTTCAGCAAATTTGTAATCTCATCAATGTAACTATTCCCCCCAAAGATGCAGATCCCAACCTATGCATCTCAACCAATCCTACACATGACTCTTGAATCTAAGTAAATTGATGAGTTCCCTGTGCATCCACATTGGTTTCCTTAGGTATCATCCTCCCTTTCCACTTTATTGGAACTATTTCTCTTTTGTCTTCAGGATTCTATTCCCAAAAGCCTCCAATCTGATGGGGGAAGAATTCCTCTGTGGAATTTTAGGCCATGAGATCTTATTTATTTTTTATTGAACCCTTTGAAATCTGTTCTCTTTAAATCTAGGGATTGTTAGGGATTCCTAGCTTTTGATGACAAACTCTAAAATGGAGTGGTAACTTCTCCCTAAGGTTTCCATCATTTCAGCACAGAAGAGGATATGTCACAGAGGGAAAAATCTACCAGTTTCCTCTGTCTTGCCCATTTACTTTTGTAGTTATGAAGTTCTTTGCCTAGTAAAGTGCCCTTTTCCTCTTACTCAGTGACTCCAGGAATTAGAAATCCTGATAGGAAGGCTCCTCTAGCTAACTAGACTAAGGGTTGGAGATTATTCCCTGTGGTACTCTCAGCACTCACGAGTTCTGAGTAATTCATTGGAGTGAGGGCTTGGCTGAGGCATCTATAACCCTAAGTCAATGTATTTGGAGGCAAGAGCCCTGGGTGGGTGTCAGGGGACCTGGCTCTTCCACTCACTCCATTTGATTCCATGACCTTGACTCAACGATTCCCTCCCGAGGATTTAATTTCCTTTCTGTAAGTTGGGTGCTTGCACATAAGACTTCTCCCACTCTGATTTCCTCTCACAGACCAGGTGATTAGGGCCAGAAAGGCTGCGCTGAAGGAGGAGGAGGAGCAGGAGAAGATTCAAGAGAAGAAACGCCTGGATTTCCTGGACATTCTTCTTGGGGCTGTAGTGAGTCTGAGGGGCTTCGAAGAGATGGGTCGATCTGGGGCTCGATTCAGGCAAACCAATGAGGGTCTTTAAGGTCCCCTTGCTCCAAGGAGTGTCTATCTCTCTCTTGTTCTTGCTTCTGTCCTTGTGCATTTGC